>NC_048302.1:46550930-46850930 GCF_013100865.1 Trachemys scripta elegans
GGGCATAAGCTTTCGTGAGTAAAAACCTCACTTCTTCGGATGCATCCGAAGAAGTGAGGTTTTTACTCACGAAAGCTTATGCCCAAATAAATCTGTTAGTCTTTAAGGTGCCACCAGACTCCTTGTTGTTTTTGTAGATACAGACTAACACGGCTACCCCCTGATACTTTTTAATTTGAATTGATAGAGTAAATTTCTTTGAGGAGTTTTATAAATTGTGGTTTCGGTGCTTGAATGTGATGCTTGACTTGGACTCCTCACAAGGAAAATACATAGTATTTACATTAAAGAGGCAAAAATGCAGAATGACAATTTCTTACCAAAATGGGTAGAAGACATTTTGCAACACAATAGAAAGTAAGGGGAAAATGAGGAAAGAGGAAGGTTCTTTCTTAGGGTACGTCTTCACTACCCACCGGATCTCGGCGGTGACGTTAAGACACAATATATCGATCCCCGAATGCGCTCCCCGTTGACTCTGGAACTCCATCAGAGCGAGCGGCGGTAGCGCAGTTGACGGGGGAGCCGCAGACGTCAATCCCGCGCCGTGTGGACCCCAGGTAATTCGATCTAAGATACTTCGACTTCAGCGACGCTATTTGCGTCACTGAAGTTATGTATCTTAGATCAATCCCCCCCCCCCCCTGTGTAGACCAGCCCTTAGAAGAGGAGGAAATCTTAGAGGACTCCATAGTGGATGGGGTACTGAACTTAAAACCTCTGCTGCAGGCTTTAGCATAAAAGAAAAAGTCAATCACCTATGTGACTATTGTACCTCTGGACTAATGTTAGATAAAGTAACTTTTTACAATATACCCAGACAAAGTAGGACATATTCAAATCAGTTTGACCTAACAATATATATCTATTTGACTGGACTGTGGAAGCAGGAAAGCCAGTAGCTACCATTTTCAGCTCATCTTGAAAGGCCCAGCTTTTAACTTACCCAGAATAAAATTACCCACTGCTGGCCCTTGGTTTAAGTTATCTACAGCTGGCCTAGACTGACCTTTCCCAGAGGTATAGTGACATGGCATTCAGTGTCACAGGATGAGCATTCATCAGGGGCTTCCTAACATGGAGATAGAATTTTCTCCAAGCTGACTTTCTACTCCATTCCTGTCCACAAAAGAGAAGAAGGGAAAAGCTCGAAAGGCTGAGGGTACTCTGGCCCACATCCACAAAAGAATGTAGGTGTCTAACTCCCACTTTGGGTGCCTAAATCTAAAACCCCTCTTCAAAACCACTACTAAGCTGCCACTTTATCCTGGAGCTGCCTAAATTTTCACCATTAAAGTCCCCTAGGCATCTTAGTTTCTGCCACTGGTTTCTGTGCACTGCTGCCTTAGTTTAAGTGTCCAGGTGCCACTCTCGCGCCTACGTCTGTGATCTTCATACCATGTGAAACTAGGTTTTGTTCTGCCAATTTCACCTGTGGAGGCCAGAGGGAGGCATATCCTTTCACTTGGGGATCCTTTCACTTGAGTTCAGCTGCTAACTCTCCCCTGGAGTTAGGCATCTAAATAAGGTTAGTCCAAGGAGGTTCAAATCCCTCCTCTGTCTGATGCGGAGCAGGGACTGGAACTCCCACCTCATAGGTAACCACCCTCACCACAAGGCTATAGAGTCACTCTCCCTCTATGACTGGACCAATGAATATTTAATTATTTTAAGCACAGTGGAACAGCTTTAACTGGAGAGAATGAGGTTTATAATATTTTGGTCTAAGTTGTTGAGTATAGAATATAGGTGGTGCTGGTGCCCTCTGATATGCAGGTCACACTAGATGATCTGGCCTTAAACTCTATAACCCATCCCGGAATACCATCTAGCCCCATACTTAGTACACATCTCCCAGTGCTTAGGAGAAAGTTCAAATTCCTACTCATAGCAGCTGGAGGGGGATTTGAACCCAGGTCTCCTACATCCTGGGTGAGTCCATCAATTGCTGGGTAAAGGTCACAAGAAGCTGTCATGATCAGCAGCTTCTTTCTCCAACCCCAAATTTTGTGTGGACTTTTGTGTCTTGCAAAAGAACAGCTGCTGTTCTTGCAAGAAATGGCTTTGGCACTTGACTCCAGGAGAAAGATCCTGGCTGACCCCAAGCAGATTAAACATGCTTCCCTCCTGCCCACACTTAGGCTTCTAACTCCCTCGGAAGCATGGGTTTAGAACTTCTGCAATTGACGAGCTTAGACAGCTCCCCAGCTAGCATAAAGGCTTTTGTAGATTCCATTTCTGTGTCCATCTCTTCCCATGCATTGTATAATTTAAGGTGGCTAACTCGGGGTTTGTGGATTACTGTCTAGGGATTTAAAAGTTAGGCACCGCAACACTTAAATCCTTTTCTGGATTTGGCCCTCTGGGTTTGATTATAGGCTACACATCTACCTGTCTCAAACCAATGAAGTGCAGAGCATTTCAGTCACTCCCACTCTTACACATAACATGCCTTGTCCCATTCCACCCTTGCCAAATCCCTAGATTGGGAATGGCAAAGGACAGGCGGGACAGATATATCAGCTCTACAATGTTTCTGAGTTGGCCATGATTTGTTTATGCTGCTGGAATGGCATAAAAGGTCAAAATCAATCCCTGCATCTTTCCATATGAGGGAATATTTCTAGTGTGAAGGATGTAAGAGCAACCATGGAGCACAGCTCTAAGAGGCTGACTGTCAACAACAGGCTAGAAATTAGTCGAGCACAGGAGATGGGTAATTTTTTTTTTTTGCATACTATTCTTTGAAATTCAGAAATATACACCGTGGTAAGAAGAGTTGCAATAGCTGATATCAGTAAAAGGAAAATTCAACTTAGAAATTATGAAAAATATCTTATCTTTGAAGTCAGTCAGTAAACTGAATAATTTGCCCATTGTAAAAAGCAACAAAGAGTCCTGTGGCACCTTACAGACTAACAAATGTATTGGCGCATAAGCTTTTGTGAGTCTGGCGAAGTGGGTATTCACTCACGAAAGCTTGTGCTCCAATACACTTGTTAGTCTACAAGGTGCCACAGGACTCTTTGTTGCTTTTTACAGATCCAGACTAACACGGCTACCCCTCTGATACTTGCCCATTGTAGGCACTATGGATGTTCAAGAGAAAATTAGATGTAATATTTAGATTATTAGGTTACAGTAACAGTTACAATTGTGCAGGGGGCTGGACTAGATAGTCTAAGAGGTCCCTTCCTGCCTGAGGTATATTAATTGATAGTCATAAATGGCCAAAGTGGACTTAAAAATCTGAGATCCGGTTCTGTCAAATTCCTTATCCAGAGCCAACCTGACAAAAGTGAATACTGATTCATAGTCATCCCTTTTTCTTATTGTTAATAAATTCTTTCTAATACACAAAGATCAAATACACAAGACTATTCGACTGCTTCTTCACTGTTCTCCGCTTAATAAAACAAGTGAATCAAAGTGAACAGCAATCATGCATCTAAAAGATACAGTGCTATCCTCAAAGCTTATTACTTCTTTAGATACCCAGAATTCTAATTAGAACTTTACAAAGCAATAACAAAGATATGCAACTTGATTCTGAACTAATAATTCTGAGCTAAGTGCAAACCGGAAAGCCCTTGTGTCAGTAAAATCATACAAGACACCTGTTTTATATAATACACATTAAAAGCAAACCCAAAGGAAAATAAAATTTTAATATAATCATTATTAAATGCTTATTAGCCATAGCTCAAAATATCCAGAAACATATTGTAGTAGAGAAACAACTATTTCCCAGACACACAAAACCTTTCCATTTTGATGATTACAAATTTGGTTGCCAATAAGCTTCAGGCCCAAGGTAGCAAGTGTTATTACTGTACTTATAAAGTAATGAAAGCATATTTCTTATCATTCAGTTTTCCTATTTATAATTTAACATGCACTCCGGTTCATCTATCTGTTTGAAATTAAATTCTTAAATTAAATACTTTATAGCTTTTTTCATTCTCCTGGAGATAACAAAATTACAATGGGGGGAAGTCAATAAAATATTCAAAACACTAGATTCAAATGAAGAAAGTTTGGAAGATTCCATTAATATTCTTAAAACAAACAGCTTTGAGTTGGGCAAGTCACTGTGCCTTTCTGTGACTTCGATTCCCCATCTGTAAAATGGAGATAATGATATTTACCTCCTTTGTAAAGAGCTCTAAGACCTACAGATAGAAAATCATCTTTATACAAGTATCAGAGGGGTAGCCGTGTAGTCTGGATCTGTAAAAAGCAACAAAGAGTCCTGTGGCACCTTATAGACTAACAGACGTATTGAAGCATAAGCTTTCGTGGGTGAATTCCCAAGGCAACTATTATTATGACACGCAAACCCCCAGGGCTGGCTCTGGCTTTTTTGCCGCCCCAGGCAAAAAAGCCTCTGGTGGCCTCTCCCCTCCGCCCCCCCAGTGCGGCAGGGGAGGGCACGGGAGGGAGGGCAGCCGGAGCCCCGGAGGGAGGGCGGCGAGCCCCGGGCGGGCCTCCGCTCTCCCTGGCGGCCAGAGCGCCGGGGGGAGGGCGGCGAGCCCGGCCGTGGCCCCGCTCTCCCCGGCGGTTGGAGCCGGAGCACCGCACCGCGCCGCCCCCCTCCAGGTGCTGCCCCAAGCACAAGCTTGGTGGGCTGGTGCCTGGAGCCGGCCCTGCAAACCCCTCAAGCTGCCAAAACCACAATGTGGGACACAGACCCACATCCAATCTCCAAAAAAATGAGGCAATAAGCAGTAATGGGTGGGATTCATGAGGGGAACTAAGTCCAACATTTAGGCACCAACGGTATTCACCAAACCCCTGCTTAGCTGCTGCTACCTAATGCTGTAGGTGCCTAAAATCCTGAGGCACCTAAGTTTCCATTGCTAGAGTGCCCAAGGCATCTAGGTATGTGCACAACCACCTAACTTCTGACACTCCCCAGCAGCTCAGTACCTAACTCACACTCCAGACCCAGCAGGATTCATAAAAAATGGTTACTCATCTTTCTGTAACTGCTGTTCTTCAAGATGTATTGCATATATCTGCCACATTGTAGGTGTGTGGATGTCTTATGCACTGGTGCTGGAGATATTTCCCTCACAGTACCCATGTGGGTGGCCATGCAAGAGAACTGGCTTCCCTCATTCTCTGTGCCAAGGATATAAAGAGTGGAGCCATCTAGTTTAACCTTTGGATCATTCATGTCATAATCTAGATGACAGACTCTGATGCACTGGGGATAGAGGGTGGGTTGTGTAATGGATATATACAACACACCTTGAAGAACAACTGTTATGAGATGGTGAGTAACTGATTTTTATTCAAATGATGGCATATGTCCATGACACCGTAGGTGAGTCCCAAGCTGTTTTGATATAGGTGGAGCTAAGAGTACCGTCAGCAGAAGGTCTCTGCAGGACCTCTTTCCCCACATTCGCCTTCTCCCTTAATGACATAGAAATAGCATAATGTGGCACTAGCTAGAGACCTTTCCTTTTTTCCCCTTCCCCCCCACCAACTGCCACTCTGCAGAAACCTGATTGGCTGGGGGGAGGGGCGGGTAGGGGTGCCAATCCAAAACAAAGACACAGAATTAACTTCAGACCACCAGGGATCTAAACCAGGGATAGGCAACCTATGGCATGCGTGCCGAAGGCAGCACGCGAGTTGATTTTCAATGGCACTCACACTGCCCAGGTCCTGGCCACTGGTCCGGGGGGCTCCGCATTTTAATTTAATTTTAAATGGAACTTCTTAAACCTTTTAAAAACCTTATTTACTTTACATACAACAATAGTTTAATTATATATTATAGACTTATAGAAAGAGACCTTCTAAAAACGTTAAAATGTATTACTGGCACGCAAAACCTTAAATTAGAGTGAATAAATGAAGACTCAGTATACCACTTCTGAAAGGTTGCCAACCCCTGATCTAAACCAATGAGCAGATGGGGAGGCAAGCTGGGGAGATTTGGATGGGGTACAAATAAAAAGCTACAGAAGCAGCTGTACCTGGGCAGAGATACACCAGATAGCAGGAGTACAGAGTCCTTGGAGGAGAGTCAGATGCTGCACTGGTGCTTGTAAAAGGGGACTTTTATACACACGCAGCCTGGAGCTAACAGGACAACTGAGACCACACAACAAGACCCATCAATTTGAGCTGGCAGTGCATACCAGCACCAGTGTGCATGGATAGGTTGGCCTGACCTGAGAGGGGTTTGCATTGGTGTGGGACGGAGAGTTGGTGTGGGTCTAGCTAGGCATTGGGAAGGCTGTGTGCTGTACACTGTGCTGGGACAAGGGAGTCTGGGTAACTCTTGCTAGAGTTCCTGATTTGGTTCTACTCCTGGCTTGCCTGACTTAGATAAAAATATATTTCTGTTGTTAAGTGTGGTGCTTGTTCCATTAACTTCAACCCCCTAGAAGTGAGGGGGTTGGTGTTTGTGCAAAGGCACATGGCTGGAACCTGGGATCCTTTCCCCAACCCTTGAAATCCCCCACCTAACACATAGTCTCCAGAAAACATATGAAATGAGGATCACATCACTGCTCTACAGATGTCCATGATAGGTACATTACCCACAAATGACAGGAGGCTGAGTGTGCCCTAGTTGAATACAAGAGGAGTAATGCCCTTGGCAACATAGCACATAAGAATGTAATCTGTCCAGAGAGTCATTGTGCTGTAACAGGATGACTTTTCATTCATTCTGCATAAGACCCAAAAAGCTTGAAGGAAGCCTGAAAAGGTTTTGTTCTACCTAGGTGAAAGGGTAGGGCACAATATACTAAAGCATGGAGGTTTTGTGCATTTTTGTGTGAGCATGTGGCTTCGGGGAAAAAAAGTAAGTATACTGAGTGACTGAGGTGGAAATCAGATATTACTTTGGACATAAACTTAGATTGCAGCCTAAGCTGCACCTATCGACTATGGGGAAGCCAGGGCACACATGTGGCCACCACTCCAGGTATCTGTAGGGAAAATTTTCTGACACCAGAGTTCATGAGACACACATAACTAGATATACCTTTTTTTAAAAAAAGTATATTTTTTTGCTCTACAAAACACACTTAGTTTAATAGGCATTAATAACTATTCCCCGGGCCAGACTCAGAAGAGTTGCTGGAGGGTGGGGTAAATTACAACTTGCTATGTATGCTACAGCACTATCACCCAGATGCTGTTCTGAATGTAATTTTGTCACCTCCACCCTTTGGTGTTTCTACCTGTGGAAGGCAGCTTTAATTTCTTCCAGGTTTCTATTGGACCTCTACCAGGAAGAACCATTGTTATTCTATTACTTTCAAGTCATGATTTCCTCACATCTTCCTGCCACCAGATGGCCCATCATGGGTTTTGGGGAATGCAAAATGAACACAATTTATCCTCATACTACATATTTAGGAAGGCTGGAAGTCAGGACTTTGGTTTCTTTGGGAACAGTGAAGGCAGTAGTTACCACAAAAGGACAGTAAGAGAGGAAAACTGCTAGAGCACAATTCCTATAAACCCCCTGACATTTCCTTAGCCATTGTGCTAATATCTTGTGGAGCATTCTCTGTCTCTGGCTTAGTGTGGCAAACACCTCAGAAAGCTCTTCCTCGTTATCACTTCCCTGCCAGATCCGGAGGATTTGGATAATACTTGGAGAAGGCACTATCCTGGATCTCTACCCAAAATATGAGATAGGAGAAATAACCACCCCACCCCAACACTCCCTAATAATCCAGGGAAGGGTCCAGCTGGTTCAAAAGGCAACAGGAAGGATGGAGAGGAAGATGGAATAACGCCTTTAAAACTATGTGGTCTGCAGAGTGTGGCCCCTTTAAAGCTATCCGGAGTGCACAACCATCCAGTATCCTCTAAAATCAGGAGAGATTAAACCATCTACATTCCAGAGTTTCACATGTATCTGTGAGAGTTATGTTTTTTAAGTGTCTATGCTCTAAACAAACTTTGGAACTTCAGAACAGCTTCAGTTTGATATTTTAGAGAGAAAAAACAACTTTGTTGGCTCTCATTTATTTCACACCAGTTTAACCACTGCTAATTTTTAACAGAGATATACAAATTTAATAGCTTCTATATTTTAACTTACTGTTTGTTGTCAGAAGTGTATATTTTACACGCTTATTAGTCAGCCTTATTTACTTAAAAATGATTTTACACTACTGATGAAATATTACTAAAGGAAGATGCTTTGATGAGGAAGATGCTATATTGAGCCCAGTTTAAAATGTCTGTAAAGACAATTTTCTAGATTAAAAGCAGAATGTAGGGTTTAATCAAATACAATTTTACTGGCACCTGTAATTTGCCATCAAAGACCAATAGATTTTTAGGTAAGGAAATTACTCAAATGGCATCTACAGCTTCTAGGAAGATTTGTCAAGAATTACTAAGGGCTAGATTGTGCCTTTAGATAAAGGGCATACTGGATAAGCTGCAGCACTCCAAGAATAGTCTGCGAGGAGCAATTCTTATTGTTGTCCCTTTTCAACCCTAACGGCTAGTCAAAGGGTCTTGAGGATGTTCCAGTTAGAAAGAGAAATTGATGGAGTCTGTATATTCCTTGTAAATAAACAAGATTGGTATTCTTTTTGACGCAAAATCCTGCTTCTCTGAATACAGAAGGAACTAAGAACAAAAAGGAGCAGTTGTTTAGCTTACAGCTCCAAGCCTCTTTTACAGACCCAAAACCTCTATCTCTATTTTTTCTCAGAGTTGAACACACTGCTTGGCTTTTTGCCTCTTCCTTTCTCTCTGTTCTTGTCTGTTCTCAGTTTGTGCATGTTCTCTCACATAGACGTACCTTATGTAAAACAGAAACTAGACACCAGTGGCTGGTCTGTGCCAGCTGACTCAGGCTCACAGGGCTCAGGCTGTGGGGCTGCTTCATTGCTGTGTAGACTTCCAGGCTCAGGCTAGAGTCTGAGTTCTGGACTGTCCCACCCTCCAGGATTCTAGAACCTGGATCCAGCCTGAGCCCAGAAGACTACACAGCAATTAAAGCCCAAGCCCTGCGAGTTTGAGTTAGCTGGCAGGAGCCAGCCACGGGTTTTTCTTTGCTGGGTAGACATACCTATATACACCCACCTGGTCACAATACCAAGTGGAACCCTCCACTTATATGGTGCTAGTTTTGGGGCACACTCTGCTAGGAGTGTACGGGGCCATACCTAAAACAATCTTAAATGAAGGGCATGTTCATACATCAGTTTGTGTGAGGTTTTAACTCAACCCATAATAAGGTTTCACTCAGCTCATAACATTATATTTCAGAGGCACTGCTCTAAAGCATAATTCCAGCCCTGCTTCGCCCTTGTTCTAAAGTGGGAATAGAAATTTCCTGCTGACATACCAGTAACAACTTACAACAGCCCCGTCCCATCACCAGATCAGCTGCACTAGCCAGTGAGTTGGGAAGCAGTCAGTGCTCCTCATTACTCCTCTCCAAACACCCTGGAACAATGTCTACAGCCAAGGTCCAGTTAGACTGTGCAGGGGTTCTTAACACTGCTCCCCTGTGCAATCATGTAGTCCAAACTGGCTTTAATTAGCTTTCAAATCCAAGTCTACCATTACAGTTGGTTTTGTCATTTTTTAAAAGATGGAAATGGCTTTTTTGACAAAACAATGTTTTGCAAAAAAATATCTGCTTTTGTCAAAAATATTTTGAAGTTCATTTTTTTGATGAAAACCTGAATTACATATTTTGAGGAAAACAAAAATGTCTTCTTTGAAAATTCACAGGAAAAAATAATAATTTCCTAGCTAGCTATATCATCCACTTTTAGTCATGATGAGTACATGCCTTGTCTGCAAGTAATCCCATTTTCTGCCCTCTCAAAACCTCGTTCTATTGCCTTTGCCCTGCTGGGATGGTGCACTCCACCCATTTTCTCTTCCTCTTCTCAATAACACAATTTCTCATCTATCCCAAGCTGGTGACCCATTAATACTAAGTTCTCCTGATTTTTAGTCAATTCTAACTTATAGCTGTATCTAAACAAGACACTATTTATTGAAAATGATGAAAAATAAAAATGAGAAATCAAGAAAATGATCTGCATGCTTCTTGTACAGGTAAGAATGGTGCATAGCCTCACCAAAATGGACTAGGATGTCTGAATTACAAAGGTTGAAAGCTGTACCTGTCATTGTCCTCTCTATAAGTTTTGTTTTTTCTTTGCTCTCACCACAAATCAATGGACAGCTGTACGGGAATAAACTGATCTCTGTTTTCTCAAAAAGTCTGTTATCTCCATTCTCTCAGGAGGCACAGTTAAGTTGGAGATATTGTGCATGACTTGGTTGGCTCCTAGCATAAGCTTGAACAACTCTAAGTGCTGTACTAACTTATGGCTGCATCCCATGGTGCCCCCTGAAGCCACCGAACAAACCAGAATAGCCAAACACAGAAAGCTCCAGCCACAACTATCCATCTTGAACCCAAACCATTCTTCCTTAACACATTCCTGGACGAGAAGCTTTGAGAAGGGGGTGGTTTACAGCCCTTATTTTGGCCCTACAACATATGAGGAATTGCCCCCCCCCCCTTCACTGGAAGTTTCCCCACTAAGGACATGTGGCAGTAGAGCAGATATACAGGATTTATACCATAGCCTAAAATTTGAGATTAAGTCTCACCTTCCTGGGAGGGGTGAACTCTTATATAGTGAAACCTATTTCTCTGTCCTTTCTGAAGTGCACAACCCATGTGGTTGTCTATTGCTTCAATACATATCAGTCTTGGAAATACCTAAATATCTTTTCTTTTAGTTCCTTTTTTGGGTCTTTCTGCTTAGAAACTAGCATTTAGTCATAAGTGTGTCACAATCATTTTACATTTTATTTTACAGCTTATATTACAGCATGTAGTGTTTCATGCATCAGAACTCAGGGTTTGGCTCATTGAATATTGAGCCTTTCTTTTTCATTTTTTATTTATTTTTCAACCACTCATGAAAATACAAATTTAAACCACTTTTTTAGAAGTTATTTTTTTGTTCAAATAAGGATGCAAACATGTAAATGCACTTCTGAATTCTTGGTCATGAAATAAGGTTGGAAATCTCATACAATCAAGCTAACATGAAATTTCTTGTACCTGGTTTCAGATGAGCGGAATATACCATAGAAAGAGATCTCTTTCATTGTACAGTAAAAGCTTTGTTATCCGGCAAGTTGGGGGTTAGTCAAAAATTCCGGTTAACTAAGAGTTATACTTACCAATGGAATACCAATTTTCAAAGAATTAGAATACAATAAAATGAATAAAGTATAAAATGCTATACAGGTATTTACCGATCCATAGTAGTACTGCACTGAAGAGTGGTTGGTTTCTTGAAGCACTTAGGTGTATAAAGGTAAAGTTTTTTAGATGGTAGGTTACCTTATGACACAACATATCACTATGGGCAGCACATGTCATGCACCCAGATCACTAAAAATACACAACACTAAAACTATACTGAACATAATTTAATTTTTTTTTGATGATTCAGAAGGCACTTCAGAATCTTGCAGTGCCTTAGGGTCATCATTATCAATATCAATTAACGTTGTAGATGTAGAAGGTGTAGGAGACTGGGCTGAATCTATAAATGACCCTATGACACACCCTGGAAGCTGCTTTTTTGAATAAATTCCTGATATCAGCTTACTTACTTGTCTTAGAATCATAGAAGATTAGGATTGGAAGAGACCTCAGGAGGTCATCTAGTCCAATCCCCTGCTCAAAGCAGGACCAACACCAACTAAATCATCCCAGACAGAGCTTTGTCAATCCGGGCCTTAAAAATCTCTAAGGATGGAGATTCTACCACCTCCCTAGGTAACCCATTCTAGTGCTTCACCACTCTCCTAGTGAAATAGTGTTTCCTAATATCCAACCTAAACCTCTCCCACTGCAACTTGAGACCATTGTTTCTTGTTCTATCATCTGCCACCACTCAGAACAGCCTAACTCCATCCTCTCTGGAACCCCCTTCAGGTACTTGAAGGCTGCAATCAAATCCCCCCTCACTCTTCTCTTCTGCAGACTAAACAAGCCCAGTGCCCTCAGCCTCTCCTCATAAGTCATGTGCTCCAGCTCCCTGATCATTTTTGTTGCCCTCCGCTGGACTCTCTCCAATTTGTCCACATCCTTTCTGTAATGGGGAGCCCAAAACTGGATGCAGTACTCCAGCTCACCAGTGCTGAATAGAGGAGAATAATCACTTCCCTTGATCTGCTGGCAATGCTCCTACTAATGCAGCCCAGTATGCCGTTAGCCTTTTTGGCAATCAGGGCATACTATTAACTCATATCCAGCTTCTCATCCACTGTAATCCCCAGGTCTTTTCTTCAGAACCCTTGCTTAACCAGTCGGTCCCCAGACTGTAGCAGTGCATGGGATTCTTCTGTCCTAAGTGCAGGACTCTGCACTTCTCCTTGTTGAACCTCATCAGTTTTCTTTTGGACCAATCCTCCTATTTGTCTAGGTCACTCTGGACCCTATCCCTACCTTCTAGCGTATCTACCTCTCCCCCCAGCTTAGTGTTATATGCAAAGTTGCTGAGGGTGCAATTCATCCCATCATCCAAATCATTAATAAAGATATTGAACAAAACTGGCCCCAGGACTGACCCCTGGGGCACTCCGCTTGATACTGGCTGCCAACTAGACATCGAGCAGTTGATCACTACCCGTTAAGCCCAACAATCTAGCCAGCTTTCTATCCACTTTATAATCCATTCATCCAATCCATACTTTTTTAACTTGCTGGCAAGGATACTGTGGGAGACTATATAAAAAGCTTTGTTAAAGTCAAGATATATCACATCCACTGCTTTCCCCATATCCATAGAGCCAGTTATCTATTCATAGAAGGCAATCAGGTTGGTCAGGCATGACTTGCCTTTGGTGAATCCATGTTGACTGTTCCTGACCACCTTCCTCTCCCCCAAGTCTTCTGCATCTTTTGCATAAAAGTAAAGTGCAGAATGTGTAATTGCATAACCTCCTGGGCAATATACTAGTCCCGATTAATAGATTGAAGATTTGTATTGAGATATAATATATCAGAAATGCTGGTTAATAGAGCTTTCTGGTTGATAAAGTGTCAGATAAACACAGTTTTTACTGTATTATAGTACCTCTAGTCCCACGTCAACCCTATCAAAATTAGGAAGTGAAGAACTGAAAAATTATTATTGTTAAAAAGTTAATCAAACCTTTTTTTTTTCAAATATGAAACAAAAAGCATTGGGTTTGATAAAGGGGTGAGAGTTTGAGCCAATATATCTTTTATACAAATCTGTTCACACAGCTTTACTTTAAACAGCTCTAGTTTATGATTCCACTTTAGCTTTGTGTTTGGTAGGGTTGAGGTCCGCTGGCTGTGAATGATAAGATGCTATTTATATATTTATTTCTGAGTTCATGTAATTTGTAGGATGAGCACATAAAGCCCTTGATCAACACTTCCTTCTTTATTGTATAAATTCGAAGAAATTGTAAATAAATAAGGCCCAGCAATAAATACTTTATTTTGATGATAGCTACACGTTACTTTAAGATGACTAGTCATGTAAGTGAATGCCATCACTATCTTTGTTTATATTTATGGTAATCTCTATTTCATATATTGTATGTAATATGAGTAAAGAAACTCCAAATTACTGTATTCATTAATAAACAAAATAGATCAAACACAAAAGTTTACAGGCCTTAATTTCTGGTCAAACTTTAATGTAACATTCAAAAACAAAATTAGGCCTTATCAGATTTATTATATATTATTATTATCATCATCATCATGTTTTTAATCCATAGAATGTCATTCTTTCAAACCACGTTGCCCAGCTGTACTAAGCAAATTTAATTCTTTCATGCTACTATCTTTTTGTACATTTTTGTGACTTGCACTCACTTAAATTAGGAAAGTCTATAATATGTCATGTTCAGTACTTGCAGAATATTAAATCCGTATTTGAGAAGTGTGTTAAGGGTGTACTTCATTTACATTCTATTTACTTACCACTTAGAAGATATTACAGAATACAGTTTGTACAGTTACCTAATGGCTTACTACGTAGAGTCCTTCACCTTTAGATTTTAATGAGCTGTCCAAATACCATACCATTGTGTTATTTACCCTTGACATAAATTCCAAGTCTCTTTATGACTTTAATGAGATGCATAGTAAAAACATCATCAATTTATATTAGATATTCCCCAGCTCCCTTTACACTGATTCCCAAATTAAGTAGCATCAGCCTCCAAGAGCCCTAAATGCTAATTTTTATTGATAGCTACCATCAGGAAATTAGCAAACAATGCAATCTATGTTTCTGTGATGAAAACCATGTATGAAAATAATGACCATTTTACTGTTTTATTATGCCTGGAGTTTCCAAGAAGAGATTGCTGTATCCTCTTTGGAAACTACTGAAGACAAACTAAGAATGGGAGAAGAAATATTAGAACTGAATGGTAATATTCTCTAATGCTTTCACTCTGAAATTATAATGTGACAGAAAATTATAATAGTTATTCATAATTTTTGAAATCCATCCAGTTGGAGAGAGTCAGGGCTGTGCTCTCCACATATAAGCTCTACTTAAGACCCACGTAAAGGGACAAATCCTGATCCAGATTTCCACAAGAGTTGGGGTACAAAAAGCCCCTTAGATGTTCATGTAGGGAACAATTCTCACCACTCTCAGAATGTGCAGAAAGGGTGTAGAGCAGCTCCAGGGTACTCTGAACAATTTCTGGGGAGACCATAAAGGAGGGAGGATGCTTATACACATGAGCTTACCCCCTGAATCCTGCTATTTTCTCTCCCAGACAGAGATCATGTGGAGGATCCTTGCACCACATGGCTGCAATAACTAATTAAGAGTTACTGTGAAAGAGTGGTTAAACAGAGTGTTGGTGGGGGCAGGATACTTGGGGAGATTATTTTGTTATGCCTTCCCACTTCTTGCCTGGTGATCTTCAGCTTGTCTGACAGTTCTATTTCAGAACTGTCAGCCAGCTGTGCTGTTTGCAAAGTGCAGCCCCTTAAAGGATCTCTGGTACCAGTTGAAATCTGCAAGACCTCCTCACCGTCATGCCCACTGACATAGAGGGAAGGGATTGCCCACTTGCAGATCACAGCTGCAGAACTCTGGCTGGTTCCAAGAAACAATGCTCACTCTTTGAGGTAGTTCTCTTTCATTCTGTATTTATATAGCACTTAACACAATAGGGTTCTGGTTGATGACTGAGGTTCCCAGGTGTTACTGCAATACTACTTACTAATAATCCTAACAAACTCTGTGGATCCAGATGTCAGCCCTATGAGCTTAAGAGTGTGGTATGACCTGTGTGGGTATACTAGAGTGGGGTGAATTTCACCCTAAATTATCACATAATACTTGACAAGCAGCCATACTACTGTGTAACTATTTATTATACAGAAGAAATAAACATGTATCACTTTACACTATAGCACTTTACAGAAATGGGTAAGCATCATTATCCCTATTTTATTTGGAAAGAGAATTGAAGGACAAGAGTGTAAAACCTAGCTTCACAGAAGTCAGTGGCAAAACTCTCATTGACTTCAGTGGGGCGAAGGTTTCATTCAGAAGGCTTAAGTAGGGCTGGCTGAAAATTTCCCCTCAAAATTGTTTGTTGATGAAAAATCAGGTTTTCAAATTTCCTTTTCATTAAAAGTATTTGCTTTCTCAGGAAAATGTTGAGCCCTCTGGACAAAAAGCTTTTGGTTCTTCACCGAAAAGTCATTCTTTGCCTACCGGCTCTAGTCTCAGGCATATATTTTGAAACTTGGATGCCAAATGTTAGGCAGTAAGTAGCATAAATTTTAGAGGTATTGAGCATCCACACGTGCAACTGATAATAATAAATAAAAGACACCAAACAAATCAAAAGAAACAAAATCACAAGCCCTACACTTCAGGATTTCACCTAGAATGGCCTTTTACCAGAGATAATTTTCACCATTCAAAATGGCAGTGTTAAATTATCCATTAAACAATTCCAGAAAGTCTTTTAGTGTCACAACTCTCCAGTAGATCACTGAACTTCACTATATTCATCTGACTTTGTCTCTACTATTTTAACATATTTTTCCACACTAATGATTTTTCTCACCATTTCCCAATGCCTTTAAAGAAAACGAATGATGGCTGCATTCAGCTAGCAGAAAGAACCCTGAATTGATTTAGAGTTTCTTGATTGCTTTCTACTAATCAATACTTAAATTTCAAAAAAGAAATATTTGTTATTGTTTCATCACATATGCTATATTCAGCTCATCTCGACTACCTCAATAATTAAAATAGCACTATGAAAGGGCTGGTCTACACTAAAAAAATTACCATGTTTGAATATAATTGTGATGAACTGACATAATGTTGACTATAACTTGGCCATCTTGTAGACAAGAACAAATAATGAAGTTTTGTGATCTTATCCATCTGCCATTACACATGACTCTGACCACACCCCTCTTCTGCATCATAGCATCTGTTTTCTCCTTCTCTTTCCCCCACTGGCTCCCTTCCCACTATTTCTCCTGTTTTGAACAGCACTGTATCTGACCTATCTCTCTTCTCCATGATGCTCTTAACTACCATCCATCCAACTCAGCCTTCCTCTTGAACTTCAACTGCCAGTTGTCTCTATTCCTTCCCTCACAATCTCCCACATTCAGCCTCAGTGACTACAGTTTCTATGTTGATGAACCATCCAACCACCTATCTGTATGTTTCCTCACAATTCACTTGGCCTGGTCTTCACCAAGCTCTGTTCTCCCTTTGATCTCTCTGTTGCTGAGATCCCCTTCTCTGATCATTGCTTGGATTTTCAACATTGCCCATCAGCTCTCTGCACTCTTGCTCTGTCAGTTAGCCTTTCCATGATTTCCAGTCCACCAGCTGTGATGACATTTTGTCTCTTCTCAGCCCTCTCCACCTTGCCCTTCCTTCCATTGATATGGTTGTTTATTCTCTCCATAGAATCATAGGGTTAAAAGGGACCTCAACCATCATCTACTCTAACCCCCCACCAAGATGCAGGATTTGTTGTATCTAGACTATTCAAGACAGATGGCTATGCAGTCTCCTTTGAAAACCTCCAGTGAAGAAGCTTCCACAACCTCCTGAGGCAGTCTGTTCCACTGATTTTCTGTTCTTACAGTTAGGAAGTTTTTTTCCAGAAATTTAATCTAAATCTGCTATGCTGTAGTTTGAACTCATTGCCTTTTGTCCTGCCCTCTGTGACAAAAGAGAACAACTTTTATCCATCTTTTTTATGGCAGCCTTTCAAGTTTCTGAAGACCACTATCATATCCCCCTCCTTAATCTCATGTTTTCCAAACTAAACATACCAATTTCCTTCAGACTTTGCTCATATGGCGTTCATTCCATCCCTTTGTTCATCTTTGTTGCTCACCTGTGGATCCTTTCCTGTTTCTCTACATTCTTTCTATACATTGGTGACCAAAATTGGACACCATACTCCAGTTCAGGTCTAACCAGCGCTGAGTAGAGCAGTACTATCACCAACTGTGACTTGCATGCTATGCCTCTGTTAATCCAACCTAAAATTACATTTGCTTTTTTTGTAGCAGCATCACATTGCTGACTCATGATGAAGTTGTGATCCACCACAATGCCCAGATCCTTCTCAGCAGTGCTGCTGCCAAGTCAGTTTTCCCCCATTCTGTATTTGTACATTTGGTTTTTCTTCCCTAAGTGTAGCACCTTACATTTGTCTTTGTTGAATTTCATGTTGTTGTCTATAGTCCAGTTCTCCAATTTATCAAGATCCCTCTGAATTTTAGCTCTATCCTCAAAAGTTTTGGCAACCTCTCTTAACTTTGTGTCATTTAAAAACTTGCTCAGTATACACTCTATATACCTACATCCAGGTCATTAATACAGATGTTAAATAACACCTACCACAGAACAGATCCTTGTAGAACACCACTTGAGCCCTCCCCCCAACCTGACATCATTCCATTAATAGTTTGTTTATGTTTGTGGTTGTTTAACCACTTATGTAGACACCTAATGATAATTCTGTCAAGCCTGCACTTCTCCAGCGTACTTATCAGAATGTCATGTGGGACTGTGTCAAAAGCCTTGTTGAAGTCCAGATATAATATGTCCACCACATTCTCCCTATCCACCAAATCAGCTACTCCATCAAAGAAATAAATCAAGCTGGTTTGGCTTGATTTGTTCTTGGTAAATTCAGGCTGGCTGCTAGTGATTACCCCTTCATTCTATAGATATTCACAAATTGAATGATACCTGGGAATCTACTAGAGCAATATCTACAACAAAGTCAGACCGACTGGTCTATCCTTCACTAGCTCCTCCTTTTACTCCTTTGTAAAGATATAAACCATGTTAGCCCTTCTCCAGTCTTCCAGAACCTCTCTTGTCATCCAGGAGTTTGTAAATATTAAAAGTGGCTCAGCAATTTCTTCAGCACCATCAAGTGAATAGCATCTGGCCCCACTGATTTGAATTCATTCAGATATGTCAGAAGATCTCTGACATGTTCTTTACTTATCCTGATTTGCATCCCTTCTTCTTTATTGTTTATGGTAACTTAGCTAATCATCCTGTCATGTTATTTTTTGTGAGAAGACTGAAGCAAAGTAGGCATTGAGCAGCTCTGCCTTCCTATCATCCCTGCTTCACTTTCCTTCACCTTGAACTCTTTCCCCCATTTCCTATCAAAGGTCCACCCTGCCAGACTCCAGCCCAACATCTGCTTCTTCTACTTCTGATCTTATGCTGTGGATCATCTATAGCAGAAATTCTGTGATAAGGCAAAATTTGTTCTCTCTTCCTTCAGTTCTACCTAGCTAACCAATGCTATTTCAACTTATCTGAATCCCACATTTGCAATGCCAGCCACATTTTTGCCACTTTTGATTCACTCCTGAAACCATCTCTTCCTCCACCTGTCTCTCTGCACAAGATCTCACACATTTCTTCCAAGAGAAAATTGGAAAAAATACACCATTACCTCCCTCCTTCCCTTACAACTCTCTTTCTTCCTTATCATACATGCAGGGCTAATTCTCCCAGTGACCCAGTCCTAACCCATCACCTGATATTTCTTGTGCCACTGTCTTACTACCTGTAGGAGGGTGGACACCCACTCCTGCCTGGAAGGGCCTGAAATAGCCCTGGGAGAAGGCTAGGCCAGGGAAAGCTGGGTTGATTGAGGAAACAGCCTCAGCTGTGGCCACGCCCCAAACAGACCCAGCTGGCCCTATAAAGGCCAGGGCAGCCAGAAGCTCAGCAGTCTCTCTTTGCACTCAGAGATAGAAGGGTCTGGCTGCAGGGAGCTGAGACAGAGTGCCTGGGTAGAGCAGGGCTGGGGAGCTCCAGCCTGGAAAGCCCCAGGCTGTGGCCTAGTAGAAGGCCAAGGGGTGCTGGGGGTTGCAGAGGGCAACCTGGAGGTAGACCAAGGTAGCAGGTCCAAACCCAACCTTGCCAGTGATGAGCAGGCTGATACTGCAGTCTGCCCCTGGGTGTGGGGCTAGATGAAGACTGGCAGTAGCCTGATACTGAGGCAAGGTGGGGATAGTGGGTCAGGGTTCCCCTGGGAGGGGGAGACCCAGTGAAAGGGACACTGGGGTCCTGGGAGGGACATGGGGGTCAGTAGCAGTAAGGTGGATCACTGGCCTGCAGGTGGTGCTCTGGGCTGGATTGAGCTAATTCCCAGGATACCCAGCAGGAGGTGCTGCAGGAGTGAGTCTGCACTGTTACACTACCTTACTCACTTTCTTAACTTCTTGTTTTCCTATGGCTGTTTCCTTTCACAATACAAGGATGCTTTAATCATTCCCATATTTAAAAAACAGTAAACACCATGCTCACCAAAAAACACACCTTTAACCCCACATATCTCTCCAACTATCACCCATCTCACTTTCATCTCTAGACACAAACTCATTGGGTTTGATATCTATAATCACTGTATGGTAGTTCTTTTCCAATTCCACCACCAACCCTCTCCAGTTTGGCTTTTGCCCCTTGCACTCCACTGAAACCACTCTTATCCAAGTCTATAATGCCCTCTTTCTCGGAACTAGTATTCTATTCTTCATCCTCCTTGACCTGTCAGCTGCCCTCAACACAGTTGCTCATTCTCTTAGTCTTGAACTCTTGTCTTCCCTTGGCTTCTGTGACACTGTCTTCTCCTGTTTTCCTTTCTCTTTCTCTAACAGTTCTTTCAGCATGTCCTCAGAGAACCCTCCATCTTTCTTGTGAGAGTTCAATAAGGTTTTTCCCTTGGTCCCATTCTCTTCTCCCTTGACATCTCATCTCCAAGAAATCTCACCTGCAAATGAATTCAACTACCATTCAATGCTGATGATTCACAGATCTAGCTATGTACTCCATCTATACAAACTAAAACCTTTGCCTGTCTCGCTTCATTTTTTGTATGTCTAGCCATCATCTAAAGGTCAACATAGCTAAAACAGATATTATTTTTAATAATAATTATAATAAACAATTCCCCCCCATCTCTCCAAAGCCTTCCTTTCTCAGTCACTGTGGACAACATCACCATCCTGCCTGTCACGCTAGTCTGTAACTTGGGTGTCATCATCAACTATTTCTAGGTCCTCACATCCAGGCAATTTCTAACTCTTGCAGATTACTTCTACTTAACATCACTGATGCAGCCTTCACTATCCAGCCACTACTAAAACTCTTGTCATCTCACATCTTGGTTACTGCAACATCTTTTTATGTGTCCTGGACAAATCTAATATCTGCTTATATCCATTCAGAATGCTGTTGAAAAGAAAAAGAACATTACTGTTGCCCATTGCTTTGACCAAGTCACCCTTCTGTTGGAATCTCTCCACTTCTCTGCTAGTCTTCGTTTTCAATACCGTTTATGACATATCTCCAGCCTACCCATCCTTTCTCATTCTCTATCAAAATCTCAACTCCTGCCTCCAATTGTACCATGATGCCAGCATCCATCACCCAGTTGTTTCATTTTCCAAACACCTTTTCCCATGCTGACCACATGCTTGGGATTTGCTCCCTGCAAACATCCACAAAGCTGCTACATCTGCCTTCAAATCCCTCCTTAAACTCTCCTTTAACAGTTATCAGATTGTTTGGTAGGCATCATGGCAGACTGTGTGTTAAGACCACAGCCTCTGATGCTTGCTATTTTCTCATTATTTATTTCCTTGTATTCCTCTATCCATCTGTCACTATTCATCTTGTCTTACCTTCTACTTAGTCACTTCTGCAAAGAGCTTACAGTCTATATTATTGCTCTGTGTTTGTACAGTGTCTGGCACAATGGGGTCCATGTCTATGATTAGAGTTCCTAGCTGATATGGTAATACAAATAATAACTAATAAGTTCAGTATGTCAGACAAGCATGATTACACTTTCCACTGTGAGCAGATAACTTTATTCTTCACAACCATATTCAAACGCAGCAATATTTTGTAGAGAAAACAAGCCCAAGACGCAAAGTGAACCCCATTCCTGGTATCATTGGTATCTTTCTGTTTTAAAACTTAATCCATCCAATGTACAGGACTGGGAATCAGTTGTTCTGGCTTCTAATTTCAATCACCCCAGGATTTGGTGTATAACCATGACTTGGCACTTCTGAAAATTAGGCCACTTAACTTAGTTGCTAAATCTATTGAGCTAAAAATACTAATCAGAGAAATTTATTGGTAATTAACACCAAAATATAAGTTTAAATAAAGAGTGACAGGTATTTACAGACTATATTGTGTATAGTATTGTAATATTAATCTTCAATTATTTGCATAATATATGTTATCTAAATGTATGATGTGTACTGGATTATAACTGTAATTGAATATTTACATTTTGGAAGGTACCTATTGAAGGGATAGTGACCAAGAAACAAAAGAAAATTAATGATGGCTATATTAAATTAGTAGAAACCTGGAACAATGTAAAGGTCATTAGGAAAACAGTGGAGAATAAATGATATGGTAACAAAGGAAGACAAAAATAATGATGTTCAGGTGATCTATTGAAGAGACGTGACACTAAATGACTACCTGGAATTGGTTAATGAAAAATTTAAGTGAGGATTTTGGATAAGAGTACATAAATGTTTTCCATTTCCCTTAGGTTAAGGGAGTCCAACCAGCATGGACACATTGACAAACTTCATTCAGAAAGCCTTTGATATTATGAGTTCATATTACAATATGAGTTATTATAACATAGGCTTTATTATTAACAGTGAATAGTTCTAATGTTGTGGCCATCTCTCTTTTTGTATTGGGCTTCTTCATATCATTCCTTGCTATAATTTGACAGGATGAACTGGAATGATGTGGAATGGAATGATATTACTCTGCACCATACATTACTGTTGAAATTAAGCAGCTTTCAGATAATGGATTTGTTTTGCATTCAGTTAGTAAGTACTTGATTTCTAATACTTACAGGTTCACTTGCCCATCCAAATTTGCATACATATTTATTGCAATTGAGCAAGCAAACTGGATGTTTGTATGTGCAGATGCCTAGCTAGTTGACTAATTGTAAGCACAAATACAGGCAAGCCATGGGTCTGATCCAAAGCTCATTGAAGACAATTGGAGTCTTTCCATTAATTTTATGCTAGCTTCAATCTTTGGATTATGTCTTAAATGCACATGGAAAAGAGAGCACATAATCCATGTCTTTCTCTTAAAAAAAATCAAGCCCTTGATATAGAATAAAATGTAGATGTTTAGTAGCTTGATCACCAGTCACTGATGTTATATTTGGACCCTGCAGAGAAGGAGATAGATACAGACAGAGCTGATAGGAACACAGCTGTCTGCTGTGCTCACTTTATTGTTCTGGCTGCAAAACTGAAAACAACACAAAAGTGAGGCTCTGCACAGGGGTTGGTGGAGAGTGCTTGAACACTTAAAGGGACAGGCCATCATAACTTAGAGTGTCATTTATGGTAATTTCCAGTTGAATCACAAGGAGTTTACATCCACAGATAAGTCCGGAGGGACATATTTCTAATAAAAACCTTATAGGCCAACTTTCCATTGGATTAATATTCATTTTTCACTTATATAACATGACACTCATTGGCCCTGATTACACTTTTGGATTAGCTTAACAAAAACAAGTTCTGACATGGTGCGATAAAATGGAAATTTTCTAATGTGTTTCCAACATTGCACATGAAAAAAATGCTGGATCGTCCCCAGAAAAATGAATAGTTCATTTTTTCCCATTACACTATTCTACAATTCTCTTCCCATCTATTTACAGCATAATGAATGGATTCTTTATTTCAATACTTGGTTACTCTGTCTTTAAATGAAAGACCAATAAACTCTATGGCACAGCTAAGAGGTCAGAGTTTGTGCTGTGATATGCGCCAGAGTGTAATGGAATGTAAGAAACAGAAAAGACTGACTGTATGTATTCTTTGGGGATTGCATTTATTAAGCCAAATTCAGTAAGGCCAGGCAGATAAGAGTGATGTTAGAAAACGTCTTTTAAGCATATGCTGGTTTTTATGAGGTGTGCCTGGTATGTTTGCTTAAGGTTACTTCTAAACCTGGAGCTGTGGTGTGACTCCCAGCTTGCATAGACAAATTTGCACTAGTTCTCAACAAATTGCCATACTGAAAATAGTAGTACAGCTGTGGTGGCATGGCTGGCAGCAGGGTAGAGAGGGACACTCTAATGTGCTGATGGGGAAGCTCTTCAACTCACTTTCCTTGGGTACTGTGAAGGAATTACTAGGGAAGCCTATAGTTTCTTCATTCTTTCTTTGTGGCTAATGATTGGAGGCCTAGCCAGAGCTGTTGATAAGGCAGAGGATAGGTGGAAGGAGAGATCACTGTGAACCTCATCAGGAAGTGAGGCATCAAATATGTTTCTCCCATCTTGATGTTAGAAATCTGAACAAGAACTGGAAATCAATTCTTCCTCCAACCTTGGAGTTCGTATCAGACTTCTCCTCCTCCACACTTGTGGGATCTGGACAATGTTCTGTATGTAGTTACATTGCACAAAACTCCTTAGTTTCAAAGCTAGTCTTTATTCCCCTACTATATGTACACACACAGAGAAGGAGATAAATAAAGTAGTATGCAATGCAGCTTGTAAGCAAGGTAAAGTTATGAACCACATTTTCTACAAGTATTATTCTACATATCAATATGCAACCTAACTACCACCTCCTCACAAGAAAAAATACAACATTTTTGAGAGATATTAAATGCTTTGCTAATCATCAACGTAAATCAACAGGAATTAGTGAACACAGTTATTTATTATGTATAATTTACAGAACCACAGAAGTAAGAGATAGAAAAGACAAGGTTTTCTCTGCTACATCCGTCACTCATTTTTGGTTATTCCCCTGGCCTTGCAGAAGTCTAAGAGTGAAATCCTGGCTCCACTAAAGTCAACAAGAGCTTTGACATTTACTTAGGGCCAGAATTTCACCCTAGGACTTTCTCTCTTGGAGTCACTTTATCCCCTCTCTCTCTTTAGTAAATTGTCTTGGATTCCTTACTGCCATTATAGGTGAAGTTTGAGGGGGAAATAAACTTTTTTTAAAACATAAGTATCTGAAGATTATGGTGGGAACTCTTGATGTGGTTTCCTTCAGTATTTAACATTTCTTGAACCAGTTGGTCCCAGGGTTGGTTTATAAGAGTATGGTTGGCACCATAGCACTGTCATAGAGTGCATAGACCTAGAATGTGAAATCTGGATGCATAATCAAAACAAAAGAGATTTGCCCTAGCTGTAACAACATGTACCCTGATATATATGCAGCTTTCTGAACAAAACAAGTTAGGGAAGGCTGTAGATGCAGGCTCCATTCATTCTAGGCCTACCTCATCAGAGCAAAACTGAACTACTGTGAAACCCCTACACCTAAAAATGGACAGCATTATGAACGTACATTTTGGGGCATCTAGGCACCTAAGGCCTTTTGCAATGATTCCCAATATGTTTGATTGCAAGCCTTTTAACTTTAGCTAATAGTGTAGAAAGATTAGCATAGACAGTGATGTCACACCAAAATCTAATTGAATCATCCCAAATGGGCAAAATGACGTTAGAGACTGACCCTGGAAAAGAGGCATGCTTGTACGATTGCAAAAGGGGAGGTTCTGTCCCTGTCCAGATTTGGGAATAGACTCTATGGTACCTTAAAAGGCCTCAAGCCCTCATCTACATTAGTAGCCAGAAAAGTGCCTTTCCTTTGGGCTGGATATTTGACAGCTCCTTACCCCACAACCATGTGGCTCAGCATGATGGTGATCTATCTATAACAATGCAGTATAATGCCATTCAATAATATGTTGGGTGATAGGGCTGCAATGAAGTTTGACTAACATTAATCTGATAGCATTAATAGGTATTTATTTATATTGTTTTACAGTCTGCTAACAGATTGACATTTTAAGGTATCAAAATACCTTATAGTACCTAATATAAGTTATAATAATGTTCAAATGCAATAATTAATTTAATACCTGTCTATGATGATTGCCATTTTGCTATTGTGATTCCAGTGCACTTTCACTCTTTAATAAAGTAGTCATAACAAACAAAGTAAAATTAAGCCTAGACATTTTTTTTTTGTCTTTAAATAGTTGGAAGGGAGTTTACAACTCCCTTAGTTGTTGGTAATAACAGCACTGAAACTTCTCCCCTACCAGATCCACCTTTTAAATAGATCAATGTATATTAATGAAATGGTCTGATGTGCCAAATTCTGCCCTGACTGACACCACTTACCTATTTGAGTTTGGGTTGCCTGGTTGAAGTCAGGGCAGAATATGGCCTTAAGGTCACATAGACATTATATAGTACAGCAGGTGAAGAGAAGCTGCTAACTGTGCAATGTCTGAAAGAATTTGCAAGAGAGGGGAGTAGGAGCTTTTTCTCCAGGAACATTTTCTCCTTAACCAACTGTGAAGGCAAGCATTAGAACAGTTATGATCTGTAAGAGATATGTCATGGTCTGCTTCCTGCTTGAAGATAAAGAATCCCTGTGCATGAAGTGCAAATTGATAGCAGGTCCTGAAAGCCTGCTATTAATCAGGTACAGCATGCGAAAGACAGAAGAGTTCTTGCATAATCAGACTGGGTAGCACCATTGCAGATGGCGTGTGTCTCAAGTGGTGTCCCACAGGGATTGGTTCATGGCCATATTGAAAGACTGAAGAACCTCAATTTATTGCATTTATTTAAGAACAGGTGACCTGATTACAGTTTACAAGCACCTATACACCAAAGAGATTCTGGTAGTAGATGGCTCTTTAATCTAGAAAACACACACACACACACACACACAACACCCATACCTAAAATCTACTAGTTAGATGCTAACGCTAAACACATTCAGATTAGAAATAGAGGGTAAATTTTTAACAGTGAGGATAAACAACAATTGGAACAATTCACCTAAGGATGTGATACATTCTCCATAACTTATACAGTTTTTATTTAATCTTTTTAAAATATATATGGCATAGTTCTAACAAAAGTTATCAGTTTGATGCAGAAACTACTGGGTTAGATTCTTTGGCCTGTGTTATAGAGGAGGTCATACTATAGGATTATAATGGTCTCTTTTTCGCCTTAACAATCTATGATTCTATGTCATATTTTAGTTTGACATTATGTCATATATGATACAAGATAAAGCGACACTATTTAAATAGCCCAGTGCAATATCACAGTGAATCCAAAATCCACTCTTGTATGTGGATCTCTTGTGCTCTCAGCTAGTGTTCTAAATTTCTGGAGCAGGACACAAATAGTGGAAGAACATTCAAATCTGACTGTTTCTAGAACCAGGCTCTGCTTGTTCACAAACTGCCAAACCTTTATATAAAGTTCAATTAATAACAGGAACACATATTTTCAATATTATTGATGTATAATATTGCAATTATTGGTGGATTCAGGGCTGCAGACTGTGTATTTCCATTCACTGAACACACTGGGTAGAGTATTTTAGATAAATATATACAAGGAACACAAAATTCAAATAAGTTGATTACTCTTTTTGTATGTTCTTTTTAAGCACTGAAAAGCATCTTTAAAATGTAAATAAGCCTTGGGGAGTTATTTTCTGCTAATGACACAGCCAGAGAAGAACTGAAGCAGCAGAATTCTATGTCTGAAATTCAGCTGGATTGTCACTATATGATGTTTTTATAGCTTCTCCGGAACAAAGAAAATCTCATTTTAATGTATGGTTATAATTTAATTTTCTGAGGTGAAAAACTAAAAACAAAAAACCTATTTCCTATCCAAATTGATTTGAATGAAACGGGGGATGATTTATATTTAAATACATCTTAGCAGCCTTGCATGTCCAGAATATGGCCTGCAGGTTTGGATCTAGATGAGTGCAACCATCTAGAATCTGTTATTCATCTCATTTTTGTTCATATTTAATTCAAACTCTGAAGAAAATTTTTAACGTTAGTAATTTTTTTTGTTTAATTTTTCTCATGTTTCAACAGAAAACAGAGTCCATTTGGATGGAAGTAAGCTCTTCAGGTGTTAGTCTTATTTGCACTTAAGTCACTTTTTAAATCATTCTGGCACTAAAAGGGAACTTACAATAGTGTAAGTTACAATTTACATCCACTCTAAGGCCTCTCTGCACTGCCAGAGCAGTATAAAGCAACTGTAATGTAAATGAGAATCAGGCCTTTCAAGATGATCATAGATCTGGAGCATACAAAATATACCAGTATTTTTCTGCCCCAAACAAGGTATCTATTCTGCAAGCACATGTCTAATTTTAAGCACGTCTGTAGTCTCATTAAGATCAATGGGACTACTCACGTGCTTAAACCTAGACATCCCAGTGCTAAGGATTAGGTGACCTCTTGAGGTCCTTTCAAGCTCTGTATGTCTGATTCTATGACCTTAAACAACTTGTTGAATTGGGACCTGAGAACTTCTGCTTCTAACGGGGGGAGGAGGGAAGCAGAGGTGATTTTAACTACTGTTCACAAAAAGTGATTCATGCCATACTTTATCTGTATGAGGGTAAGGGACCCCTTAAAATTAAAGCCTGCTTATACTTTCTGATTTGAAGGGTCACATTTTCCCAGACCTAAACTACAGTTAATATGCTAGACACATTCATTCATTTTTCAATGTGTGGTAAATTGCAACTCAGGAGAAATGCACACTACAGGGCTTGTTTTTCCTCTCACTTATATTGGTGTAAATCAGGAATAACTTCATTTAAGTCAACTGCTAATAGCAGACACTTTTATATGGTGGGAGAGTGACTTGCAAGGAGCCCAGAGGTCCATGCAGTGACAGTGAACGAATTGCCTGGGGGAGGGATTCAGGACTGGTCCCATAGTAAATTGGGATAAAAATCTCCAGCATGTATGTTTGAAAAATGAGAATCTCAAATTAAATTATATTTGAGCTCTAAAAACTACAGAAACAATTAAATATTTTCAGTTTATCTGGTTGCCCTTTGCTGAGAGATCAGACAGACTTAAATTTCTGTCTGTGGTGGATTTACTATCAGAAAGTATAAGCGCCTTCTTTTCAATCATGAGTATCCCAAAATAATTGATATCTGACCCTACATGTAAATAAAGTTAGTGCAAACAAAAAAACACCTTACTAGAAAAAGGAGCAGTGAGCACTGACTGATCCAGAGGGAGAAAATTATATTTCCAAACAATAGACTCTTTATAGGCACATTTGTTTGAAACAGTAGGATTGCCTTGCAATCTCCATTGTGGGATAGGAAACTAAACAAGAACTACAGTTTCTAGGTTTTTATTTTATGAGTTTGGGGGTACAAGAGTGTTTTTGTTTTGGAAGGGAGTAGGAAATTACAGGGAAGAGATTATTACATATTCCATAACACTGCCATTTCCTGCCACACTCTGGCCTCCAACTACGATGGGGTCAATTAACAGCCCCTCACACCAGTAACTGGAAAAGGTCAAATGTGAAATAAAAAATACCACCTTTCCTAAGGGAACAGATTCATAATATGGAAGGGAGCCTGTAATTTGGCAGTTGTAGCTTTGGGAGGCTAAAGTTTAGTACAGGAAGAAATTGGAATGTCTCTTGAATGAGGAAAAAGTGGTCATCAGAGAATGCAACTGACACGATTTCTCTCTATACTTCTGACATAAGGGTGCTTGGTGCTGTCACTGTGAGAAGGCAAACGAAGGCTCCATTTTATAGTATTGTCAGTTCTGCTTTTTTATCTCACATATACTCAGAACTAATTGCGTGTTCTGTGTTCCCGTGAAACAGCCAGTGGACATTTTATAATTAACTGGATACTTCAAATTCTTAGTTTTCCTTGCAAACGACAGCCATGAGAGGCATGCTTTCTTCCTCAATTGGGCTGTTTCAGCTATCCAAAGGTCTATGTGTGTATGTGTATAATACACATGTATTGATAGGCTTTTCAGCTTTTGAGTTTTGAGATTGAGATATTACACAAAAATACAAATTACTCTTTTGGTTTCTTAAGATTTTGGTTCAGAAAGACAGTTTATTTATATACTGTAGTATTTATTTATTTAACAGTAGAAAACAATGCACAGGAGAAAAATATTGGGGAAGAGAAATCAAAGTAAATGAAGGAAAGGAAGGAAGCAATAGAAAAAAGCAAATAAGGATAAGGTCCTAACTTGACCCTATTATAATAAAATGCAGTTTTGCATGCCTATTCTATTCATGTCTGCAGGGTAAGAAATTATGTTCTTATCTCTGCAGGATTATCATCTGGAGACTGCCTATTCCACTACAGCTCTTAATTAATATAAAACTAAAATCATGGTCTAAATCTGTAGCTTTTGCTCACTGTTGCCATTATATGTTGAAAGATCAAACAAATATGTAGACTGATTGTCCTTGAAAAAGCATCACGAAATGATCTTGTGTTCAACTAGCCTTCTAGGGTGTTTGTATTGCTTGGGATCCTGGTGTGGTTAATATGTACAGGTCTCTAATACAGATTTAAAATATTGGTTTTCTCATATGTTCATCTAGTATCAGTTCTGTTTGGCCCTCTCATAGAAACAAATTTAAAAGTGGATAATTCAGCTTACTCCTCTAGGAACCTACCTATCTTTTCTTTTCTGCCTTATCTTCATACTGATTCAGGAAAGCATGTGCTTATTTTAAATTAAATTAAGCATGTGTTTAGGCATTCTTCCTGCATAAATATTATTAGTTAATAAATAAATAGTCTACATATCAGGGCCCGATTGTGTTAATTACTTTAAAAATACACAGAAAAGGATAGTCTCTGCCTGTAAAGAATTAACAGCTTAAACAATCAAGATAGACAAATGGTGAGAGGGGATATCTAGGGCCAGAGGTAAACTGACACACTCCAGATTCTTCTCCAGGTCTTCTGACTCTCAGTCTAGTGGCCAATCCACTAGACTAAACTCCCTCTAGTGCTGCTTCTTGTATTAGTAATACAATTAATATTATATCATGGATTCATTAATATTGTTTAGTATGGGTGTATTTTCCTTGATTTATATGTCTTCCTCTTCTCTATCCCTCTCATCTATATACACATGTATATTTTTACCTATAGTTGTAGACCAGGGGTCAGCAACCTCTGGCACACGGCTCACCAGGGTAAGCACCCTGGTGGGCCGGACCAGTTTGTTTACCTGCCATGTCGGCAGGTTTGGCCGATCGCAGCTCCCACTGTTCGGCGGTTCACCGCTCCGGAGGTGGCGGGAAGCGGTGGCCAGCACATCCCTCAGCCCGTGCCACTTCCTGTAGCCCCCATTGGCGTGGGACGGTGAACCGCGGCCAGTGGGAGCTGCGATCGGCTGAACCTCCTGACGCGGCAGGTAAACAAACTGGCCCAGCCCACCAGGGTGCTTATCCTGGCGAGCCGCGTGCCAGAGATTGCTGATCCCTGTTGTAGACACTAGGTATTATAGCAGCTGAAATTTTTTTGCAGGTGAAATACAACATGGTATTTTCAGGGATTGATATGAAAGTTTGTGATTAATGGCCACATTTGCCCTTTTCTGTACTTGAAACCACTTTCTATGGGGGAGGAGGGAGGTTAAAATTTATGCTAATGTAGACAGCAAATACAGGCTTTACAATGAAAACATCACCCTTCAGTAACCTAAAATGAAATGTTTCTTTTACCTAAGAAATGTGATCTATAGGCCAAAAGAACAAATTTACTTTTTTTTTTCTCTAAAGGCAAAAAAATGATTACATTCTTCACAAGTTTTCTGAATTAGAATTTTGAACACAGTTCAACTGACCATTTTCTGTCTTTATTAATTTGAGAGTTTGCCTTACAATCCTTAAAATTTGATAATTGACACTGAGGCCATCAAGAATTGGAGTGCACACCTTTTATGTATGGTATGTAGTTTGTGGCTATCTATTATATTAATTATACTGAGCAGTAATGATGGTCTTAAAGAAGGATTGGGAGAAACTCTCAAACATATCAGACTTAAAACAAAAATCTATTCACCCTTCAGTTCTTCTTCATATTTTTTTTTCTTGTCACATTTACTAATTATAGAATAGATTAAGAGTATGCTTGTTCTCAGCCAATCTTCTTTTCATATTTGATTCTTACCAGTGAAGTTGTGTCATCAAATTGATTCAGTATGCTGTTTTGCTGTGATGCCACATAAACACAGGATTTTGATTTCACTATAGGGTCAAGCTGGGTTGAAGGAAGTGTAATGGGGCAGCACCTACCTCTCAAGTGAACCCCATTATGGTCAGGTGTGTCTGCAGTCTTTCAGTTATGGTGACCCCTTTCAGTGGTTTCTCAGATGGTTTTTCAGTGACTCAGCCCTCCAGCCAAGTCACACACACTATCAGTATGTGAAACAGAACAAACCCCTTCCGGAGTATGAAGTCTTTAACTTGTCCTGACTCTGGTATGGTGCCATACCCTCAGAGCTTCGTCCCTGGAGACACTGTCTACTGACAGCCCTCCCTGTGCTCAATCCTTACTCAGTCCCAGCAGCCAGACAGGAGCTCCTTCTTTGCAACCCCGGTCTGGTCTCTACCCACTCTGAGCTGTCCGTGGTCCTGCTGCTCTTTCAGCTAGCCATGAACACAGGCCTCTCTCCTCCGGTTCCATGCAGCAACTGACTGCTTTGCCTCTGCTGCTTCCTTTCATATTGTCCTTCTGGCCTCTGATCGGTTGCTCTAGCAGCCCCCCTTAGTGGCTGTTCCCCTGCAGCCACTTTAGGCTGCCTGGAGGGCTTCTCTGCTCTATTCTGGGGCAGGGCTGTGAGGCCTCCATCAGAGGGCCCCCAGACCTAGTCCACCCCATCACAGCAGGAAAAAAAATCAGAGGAAATATTGGCAAAACAGTACAAAAAGTGGCTGATCCAGCAACCATTACTCATGTGATTAATCCTCACTTCCTGTAAATCAATGGAACTGCATGGGTGAGTAAAGATTTCTCTCATAGTAAGTACTACAGGATCAGTCCTAAGGCTTCATCAAGTTAGTTTTTTTTCATATGGATATTCTCTTTGTAAAATTGGCTTTAATGGAAGAATTTCTCTTTAAAATCTAAAACAAGCTGTCTGTTTGGATTGTTTCTTACACAAAACCCACACATTTTATCACATCTTAGAAATCAAGTTATGAAGTCTTTGTCAGTGTATTCATAAATAAACACTAAAATATGTGTATAAAAATGAAAGAAACAGACTGGTTTTCTTTCTGGCTAATATCACCTGGTGATTTGTCATGTGCTGTGTCTAGAGAGATCTATACAAAAAACAGCTCTTGAAACAGGAAATCAAACCATTGTAACTAACACTGTTGCCTGCTGTTTTGCTAGAACTGAAAGACATTAGAAGGATTGCAGCAATGGGATAATGTTGGTCAGTCTCTTGGAAAATGGAATTATGCATAGCTGTTAAACTCTGATAAAATAAAGACGAAAGTCAGTCAGTGACTGGCAAATACCAATTGTAGTCTAAAGATTAGTAGGCTCAATTTTAAACATGTAGATAGAAACAGCTAGTAGAAGAATTTTAAATGCTGTGAAGTCTAACTGTGGTAGTTTAACCGGGCATGAATATTCTCTTTTTAGTGGGGAACATGTTTTTAATCCTCCTAGTTGGGATCCCGTTCCACACAAAATCCCAGCAATTATAACGCCTAAAGCTTTTTAAAAGCACTCTTAAAACTGTATAAATTCTCAAATATGAGGCAAGGTTTTTTTATTATTCATATCAGTGACAGGTTTTCAGCACAGTAAGGCTAACAAGTGAGTGGCATTGTCGAATAAGAACAGACAAATAATAAAGTCTTTGATGGGGAGACTGATCAAATGGGTTAAGACACTTGGTATTGTTCCTTCTTCTACTCTTGCACTGTCCCCAACATTTTTTGAAGTTTTCTTGTATGTGGATCTAACATGTCTGTTGTTCATAAACTTGAAAAAAAAAGGGAAAATAACATGATTGATTGGCACTGACATAAAAATACAAAATTTTAATACTGTCACCATGTTTGTCTGCCTTTGTGGAGAAGAGTCATGGAAATCTACAAAATAAATTGATAAGAAGATCAACTAATTCCAAAGTAACTGCCTGCAGAACATCTTCAGAGTTCATTGGAAAGATTTTCTTGAAACATCAAAAAATGTAAGTAGAGCAAACCAATATAAAGCAACAAATACAGTAGGAAGATGATAATGGACATATTTAGGACACACTGTAAGGGTGCACAAACATAACTTCCCCAGCAAGTAATAATATGGACACTAACTGGAAAGAGAAAAAAAAGAAACCTAAAGAAACATTACACAGAACAATAGAGAAAGTAGCCAAATACATCAATGTGACTATCAGAAGCCTGAACAGACCAAACAAAGATCAAAATAAATGGTGGAAACTGGTGGATGTTCTATGCATGTGAGGGTGCAGGAAGACAACAAACAAAGAAAGAAGATATCTGTTGTAATATTAGCTACCTACCTGTGTTGGAGGCAAAGTTGCTTCTTTAGAACTTTTGGTCAGTAGGAGACACACTTTTTTACTTTAAATAAAGAACATATTTCTTAATTTTAGCCACAAAGAATCACACAAATAAAAATATTCCTTTCTTTATGGTACTTAATTTAGAGATTGAATGAGACATTTAAAGCCACTGTGCCTTAAGATGAGATGCAGAGCAACAAAACACCAAGAGCCTTTATAAGGATAATGGTATAACTTCCTTTGTGAAGCATCTGTTGATTAAAAGCACTATATAAGTAGGCTTTGAAGTATTAGCTTTTTATTGGTAAATATCATTAAACATCAATTTCACCATATACACAAACTGACTAAAATATTTCCATTGATAATAAAAGAAATGTAAAGATAAGCATACTATGAAAAGTTTTATTTAAGGATTTTTACTTTGTATAGTTTGACATATGATGTTGAAAATTTGTTCTTAAATGGTTATAAAGTTTTAGTTTTTGAATCTGAACATCTACTGTCATTAAATAACTATTTTCCAACCTCCATATTGTCATAATTATCCACAACTGTGAAAATTTAAATAGATACAAATAAAAATGCTTAAAAATAAACAATGATATCATTCATGAAAATTACAAAAAATAAAGATCAAATTCTGCTAAGCTTATATATACACAAAGATAGGTATTATTTCTTAAAGATGTATTATCACACAGCATCAGCCATGGTCTGCCAGAGGGGCGAGGCCCTGGCCTCACCCCATAGAGCTGGCAATGTTCATACTTCATTTCCCCCTTCTCCCATTTCCCAACTTGCTCCCCCACCCACCCTCTTCTCTTTTCCCATTACACTGCTCTACAGCCAAAATGCTTCTGAAATAAATGTAGTCAAAATTTACTAATTCTGGGTCACTGAGAACAAAAATGATACTTAAAATTGTTGATTGGCTCTACTTTTCAAGATATGGTATTGAGTCAGTATATACGACCCTTGACTTGGGAATGGCGGAGGATAAGTGAGTTATAAAGGGAAGAGATCTCTATTTAAACCAGAAATGACTAAAATACATCTTTGACTGGATTTATGAATAAATCTATGATTGGGTTTGGACAGTACTTGCTTTTTAGGCAAAACAGTGAATGATGCAATCTGAAGCTGGTATTGCATCATACATGATATGAATTGCATCATGTTATTCCTAGAAGTCATGGATGATGGAATCATAACGAAGCTTACGTCACTCTGCTGAACAAATTGCCCTATATCAGCTCTAGAAATCATACAGTGTCGTGCTCTCTTATTTGTCAGTGTTTGATTTTGCAAAGGGACACATTTCTGTTTAGCCAAAGTGAGCAGAGATGCCTTGTACTTGTGTGAACAGTGCAGATAACTTCTGCTAGGTTTGTGGTGAAGTGACTTTTGCATCACAAAAGCGCAGTATAACCACTATAGTTAAGAAAGCCTATCACCTTTATTTTGGCTGCAAAATTGGAGATCAGGACAAGAGGTGGGCCCCACACATATGCTGCAACACTTGTGCAACAAATCTTCGCCAGTGATTGAACAGGAAAAGGAAATCTATGCCTTTTGCAGTGCCAATGATTTGGAGAGAGCCAACAGATCATACCAGCAATTGTTACTTCTGCATGATGTCTCCAGTTGGGAAAGGTGTGTCAAAGAAGAAAAAGTGGAGTGTGCATTATCCAAACATTCCATCAGCTATACGCCCAGTACCCCAGGGAGAAGGACTGCCGGTTCCTGATGCACCAGAATCATTCTCACTTGAGTCAGACGAGGAAGAGGAAGAGGATGAAACTTCTGGTCCTGAACCAACAATGTCACAGGACCCACATTTTCTCCCATCCTCCTCCTCTGAACCACACCTCATAACACAAGGTGAACTGAATGATCTTGTCAGGGATTTGGAACTACCCAAGAGTAAGGGAGAGCTGTTGGGCTCCAGATTACAGCAGTGGAATCTCCTGGCAGGTGATGTTAGGGTTTCCATGTTCCGTGACCGTCAAAAGGATCTTGTCCTATTCTTCTTCATGGAAGGTGATCTTGTAGCCTGCAACAACATTGATGGTGTGATGGCAGCCCTCAACATTGTTCATGATCCAGATGAGTGGAGACTGTTCATTGATTCATCGAAGACGAGTCTTAAAGCTGTTTTACTGCATAATGGTAATGTTTAGCCATCAATTCCAGTTGGTCATGCAGTCCATATGAAGGAAACCTATGACAACATGAAACAACTTTTGAGGTGAATAAACTATGACCAACATCAGTGGCAGCTTTGTGGTGATTTGAAGGTTGTTGCTCTCTTGCTTGGTCTGCAGACTGGATACACAAAGTACTGCTGTTTTCTCTGCGAATGGGATTGTCATGCAAGAGATTCCCACTACATCAAGAAAGATTGGCCATTCCGACAGTCATTGGAGCCTGGGAGGAAAAGTGTTCAGCATCCATCACTTGCTGAATCAAGGAAGATTTTGTTACCACCCTTACACATCAAGCTGGATCTGATGAAGAACTTTGTCAAGGCCATTGACAAAACACAAGCAGCTTTCAAGTACCTCCGTGGAAAATTTCCAAGGTTAAGTGAAGCTAAGATAAAGGAAGGTGTCTTTGTTGGACCTCAGATTCGTGAACTTCTTCGAGATGATGCATTTGAACATGCACTGCGTGGCAAGGAAAAGACGGCATGGAAAGCCTTCCAGTTAGTGGCAACACATTTTCTCGGAAACAACAAGGCAGACAACTACAGGTTGTTGGTGGAAAACCTCCTCAAGGCATACAAAAGCCTTGGTTGCAACACGTCACTAAAGATACATTTTTTGCACTCTCATCTAGATTTTTTTCCACCGAACTGCGGAGCAGTGAGCGACGAGCACGGCGAGTGATTTCACCAGGACATTGCAACAATGGAGAAAGGTTATCAGGGCAAATGGAGCCCATCAGTGCTTGCAGACTATTGCTGGACAGTGACAAGAGATGCTCCATTTAATGAATACAAGAGACAAGCCAAGAAGCGCCGAGTAGACACTGAATACGACTAAACTGTGTACATAATAGTTTTTTTGCCTTTTGTTTCATAATAAAGTTTATTTATATAACCCTTTTGCTGATTTTTAAAGTGTTACATAAACAGGACAGGTGAAATATTATCATGTAAAGCAACCATAAACACATGAAAAGACCTAGGTTTACAATTTATGATTAAAACTCTACTATCTACACAATATACATAGACCTAAAATGTAAAAACTTAAATATCTTAGAAACAGTAGCCAATCAGTTGTTTTAATTGTCATATTTGAATTCAGCACATCAAAATACATAATAAATAGCACATCTTATCTCTGAAGCAGACGACTTCTCAAAAATTGTAGACCAGTGTTATCATAGAAGGAAAGATATAAGATCCTGGCTGATCCCTCTGCAGAAGAGTGGGGGGTTGGGAGGAAGGGCTCTTTATGCCTACAACACCCATGAAAAGGTAGGCCGAATCTGCCCTTTTATGCAATGCACATGGAATAAATGTTCAGTATTCCCACATAGCCATGTACTATTCCACATTTGAAATAAAAACTCGAATGGGGTGTTTGTGTAATAATCATATGAGTGGAGGTAACAGATTTTTTTCTTAGTCTGGGAAAAGGGAGCACAATTCACACAGGTAGAGAAAGATGATTCAACAACATTACTACAAATCAGAGAGGAACTGTTGCCTCGTGACTAGAGTGCTGGACTACAACTTGGCAGAACTATCTTCTGTTATCAGCTCCACTGTTGGCCTGTGGGTGACAAGTGACTTCCTCATTTTACAGATGAATAAATTGAGGAACAGAAAGAGGAATGATACTACCTCCTTTGTAAAGTGCTTTGAGATCTACTGAGGAAACTTGCTTTATAAGAGATAGGTATTATTGTTTATTAAGGAAGACAAATTTATCACTATTGAACTCCCAGTTTACTAATTTTATCAACACATATACTGTGTCAACACATAGACATCAATTGATGTCTACATGTAGAAGACCCCAGATTTCATGATTATTTGAATTATTCATTGTCGTGTGCTCCCAGTGTACTGTTCGGAACACAGAAGATGTCAAAATTCCTGTGAAGCTCACAGGCCTAATTTTGCACTGCCTTGTGCCATGTATAGTCAATCATGCCTGTTCCAAATGAGCACAAATGATTGCTCATTTTGATCTCGTAGTTTTTCACACTCAGTCTACACAGGTGTACATGACTATGCAAGGGACAAGAAAGTGGAGATTTAAGCCAAATATCTCAAAAATATACAATGCTAAATCAAGTGAAAAACATAGCACAGTTTTGATACAGAGCATTCCTATCATACAGCTTGAGGTAGCAACTCACCATCCCAAAAGTGGCGATGGCTATTAGGCACCAAAGCCAAAATCGTTCCAGTGTCTTACAGATGGTCACTTTCTTTTTTCAGTATAGACTGATACTTCCAGTCACAATAATAGAGTGTGAACCTGGAAGCCGTTGAAAACCAAAGATCATTCTGAGTAGGAAAAGAAAAGACAGATACTGAAAACTAGGAAAAGGGGGTGGGAATAGACAGACAAGTGATGGAGGGATTAAAGAAGAAGGACAAAGAGCTGAGGCTTGGCCAGGGTATTTGCTGATAACAGGTTTGTGTCAGCTTTGATTTTTTTCCTTTTTCTTTCTCTATATACTTAGTTATTTTCCCACTAGGAATCAGAGTGGCATCCTGCTTTGGAAAGATGAAGGCACAAGATTGAATCTCTGGTTTCCACTCTTGCTACTTTCGCAGGTTTCATTTCTCAGGTCTCTAAAGACAACCTAATTTAGTACCCGTTATAAGGATGCCATCTTTCAGGTATTGTCCATTTACTGTGTTCCTATGGCACCCCGACAATGTTTCCTGCAATCTGCAACTTATATTTGGCACTTTAATAAGCAATGATTTTCGCTTTCATGTCCCAAGCACAATAGTAGAATTTAGGATGTCTACAGTGAGTGTTATATCCCCTTTGGGAATCCTCACATCACTGCCCTGCTTTTTACAGACAACTATTTCCTAGAGATTTGGGATTATATTTACAATTTTCTTAATTTGTGTTCAAAATCTAATTCACAACACTTTTGGAGATGTAAGGTGCCCGGATGTAAATAGTAAATGGGAATCATCATTATTTACTTTCTCCATGTAATTTTATGACTCTTCAATGACATAATACATGAGTAATATTTTAAATTGATTTTGCCTGTGATCTTCAGCAAAAAGTTCATAAAATAAGCACATGATGAGTATAACCTGACCACAGAAGTCATTTCTCCCCCCCCCCCCATTTTATAAATAGATCCCTTAATTTTTAAACTTCTTAACCAAAGGTAAAGAACAGAGACAAGAATTTAATACAACTTCAAATGAAAATCTAGAGACTGTGGATTTTAATCTATATTTAATCTGTGAAGGGCCACAGCTCATCTCCACATATATAACCAGCTTCCCTGAGGGATAAATTGGGAGTACTAATATTGTATTGTACAGCAGCCTGAGTTGTGGTACAGCAAATATGTTGCACACTTTCTGTAAATAAAAATATACACTGATCACTCTGCTGGATTATAGAGGATCTTTCATTTTACAATTATTTCTTACAGGGCCAACCTCAGAGCAATAACCTATTCATTTCAGTAAAAGGTAATTTAATCTATTCAGATTTATGTTCAAGGAAGGCCCATATTTATTTAAAAATTTATACGCAGTAAGGACATGTAGTTGAGTTATAAGGCAGAATTTAGAAGCCAAGTATGAGTGTTAGGCAGAATGGATTGTGATGATTCTCTTACAAGGACTTCCTAGCTGTGACTTGGAAAAACTAGATGTGATTTGTAAAGAATGGAACAGTCTTGGATAGCAGCACATGGTCTTGTGTTTAAATGCAAATTAACACGCATTGTGCAAATCCTACCTGTCGGGTAGCAAAAAAAAAAAAAAAAAAAAAAAAAAGAGGAAAATAAATAAATGAAAACAAACTTAAAAACACAACAAAAACAAAAATAATCCACCTCACCCTAAAATGAGATCCTGTGCTGATTCCCATTATACTTCTTAATGATGCTCATTACAACCTTAACTGCATTTTAATGCCAAAATGTAATGCCTCTATTCATCATCAGAATGAAATACAAATACTGACAATTGACAAACTTAATAATAACAAGAAAAAAGTTCACAGGATTCAAAGTTCTGTCAGTGCTTATTTGTCAGTTGGAAAGAGAGCTATCACAGATGCTGCTGAGATCCAGAGGAATGAAACTTGACACATTACAAAAAAACCTTTCAAAGCAAGGAGATGCTGGACAAGAAAGGCATCATAGCAATCACAAATTCAGAACACCTGTTTTGTTTACCTTCTCCACAAAGGTCTATGTCCCAATACTGTATATAATTTCAACCCACTATCGGCAAGGTGGAGACAGATGAGGAGAGGAAACCATTTCTGAGTGATTTTGATAAATTAGTTTATGAGATGATAAATGGTTCTGTAGTGAGTCGGTGTGGCTCCCCGTCGCCCCGGAGAGGGAAGAGCCCATCCGGAGGCCGCAGTGGGCGGAGCCAGGGAGCCCTGAGCCCGCCCCTCAGATGGTCAGGCGGCGACCCGGAAGTATAAAGGCTGGCCCTCAGAACTCAGTCAGGCCCCAGCCGCCGAAGAGACCAGACGTCTCCAGCCTAGCTCGGGGCAGGGAAACCTCCAGAACCCGGGGCAGCCGTCGAGAGTCACCGGGCCCGCTCTGCGCCTGCTACCCCGAGGAGCCGCCGGGCCTGCCCTGCACCCGCTACCCGGAGGAGTTGCCAGACTTGCCGAACGATGCCTGGCCAGATGAACCCATGGTCCAGGAGAGTGGAAGTAGCCCGGGGGCAGCCGACCCCAGTCTGGCTGCAGCATTACCAGAGCCTATGTCAATGTGTTGCGGCCAGGTCCCCACTGACTAAGCAGCAGGCCATCTGCCGCTGCTAGGGCCCCGGACTGGGATGCAGTGGATTGGGAGGGCCTGCGTCCCCCCCTGCCATCCAACCCAGGGTGGCAGTCTCCCACTCTCCCAGGCCTGTTGTGGCTTAGGTTATACTGTTGCTCAGCGCTGACTGAGGGCCTAAGCGCCTGTCCCAGTGTTTGTTGCCCCGCCCTGACCTAGGGCCTGGGCCAAAATACCTTTTACTGTTGCTCAGCCCTGACTCAGGGTCTGAGTGCCTGTCTCAGCGTTTGTTGCCCCGCCCTGACCTAGGGCCTGGGCCGAAATACCTTTTACTGTTGCTCAGCCCCAACTGAGGGTCTGAGCCCGGACATAACATTGGTGTCCGCCCGAAGCTAGGGTCGGGCTTATCGTGCCTCTCAGGACAGCAAGGACCGCTGGGGAAACCCTGCCGCCAGACAGAGTGCCCAGCCCCGGTGGGTAGTGAGTCGGTTTGGCTCCCCGTCACCCTGGAGAGGGTCGAGCCCCGGCAAACTCTTGTACAGGTTCCAACACTTATCTAAATTATAACCTCACATTTATATGATGTTTTCCATCCAGATGGATCCCAAAGTCGTATACCTAGTTGAATACTGTCATCTTATTGCCACAAAAATCGTCAGTTTCCCATATACACCCACATCCCATGACACAAAGAACTTCTGTAAGATTAACACTGTAAACCAATCTTTGCAAAGGGAGGAAAGATTGAAGTTAATTTCTTCATTTGCACCCTTGGTCCCAAGATTTATAATGTAAATATTCTCAATGAATTGTGTAATAATATTCTCTACCACACTCCCCCACCTTCACTGGTTCCTTCACTTGTTCTGTTGTATCCCAGTAAAAGTCAAGTCCAGGACAATAGTGAGTGATTAATCTCTATCAAATGTCTGACAACTGGGGAATTTTAATCAGCCCTGGTAGCCACCAATCTGTGTTCTTCAATCCATGCTGTCAGTTCTCTGTTCCCCCACATAATACAGTCCATGAGGGCATATACAGTAATGTCAGCTATAGCAAAGTCTGTAGTATATGTAATCCTCTACATAATATTTTTACTTAGAGCACCAAGCGTGGATGTTAAAATGAATCTCCCTTAAAAATTAGTACAGTTACAACAATGATCGCAACCTGCAGCAGGGTTATATTCAACAATATGGCTTTCTTCCTGACTTCTGTAAAATCTCTCTTTATACCAAGGGGGAAAAGGGCTGGTTCCTGGACAATCATATTCAGTCTCTCAGCACTTCGTAATATGTACAAGTGTTAATTCTTCTGTATACTATGTAGTATTCAGGAAGTTGTTACTGGTTGCTGAGTCTGTGGCATCAGCATTTTCTCCTTTTTCCTCCTCATTCTCTTCAATCTGCCTTTGCCTTCCCTGTCCACCTCCCTTTTTAGCAATGTTGGGCAGAAAAAAATCCCATTACACAAAACATTTCAGGGTTTCTCCTGCTGGTTTTCATTCCACATTGGAACAAAACTGAGACTTGCTTGAAATTTTTCACAAAAAAGTGAGTGACCTCACTGTACATTAAGCAGTGGAGGCCTTTGTCTGGCTTGTTGGAAAAGGTGTGTGGCCCTTTAAGGGCCAGAGAGTAAGGGAGTGACTTGCTGCTGCAGTGGCAGAGCAGGTCAGCCTTGGGACACTGACCTATCCCCCTTTTCCCCACCCCAGGTAACTGAAAGAGTGGGGGCGGGGGGCTATACAGCTCCATTCTAATGCAGGAAAAACTCTCTTTTACCTGGACCAGGAAGAGCAGCACCCATTCTGCCACCCATGGAAGTAGTGAAATACTGGGTTTTGCCAGGATCCGCTGTGGGCATTGCACCAGTCATTCCTTTCTTGGGGGATGAGAAGGAATTTTTCCTTTGCTGCCAGATTGGCTAAGGTGAACTGGGGAGTTTTTTTGTTCTCCCCACAGCAGGCTCAATGGGGCTTATTCAAGGTGAATATGTAACTGGAGTAAGGTTATGAGGTCACAACTCATGAAAACATGGATGTCCAATGTAGGCACTCTGCAGGGAAGAAATACAGTAACCAGATTAAATGGATTGGTAAAGGATATAAAATAGGCATTCTCTAAAGGAGTGGTACGCTAAGTGCTGCATTAGGAGGGCTGTGTTGGTGAGTATCTGAGTGTCTGCTGCTGGGACAGTTGGTCAGTTTGACCGTGTGCTTGATTGCTTGCTTGTTTGTTTGAAAAGTGTGAATTGGGAGTGCTTTGTTCCAGGTGGGCCTTGAGTGGGCCTGACTGGTATATAAGGGCAGTCAGCAGCGAACCAGCTGAGCGGTGAACAGCAGAGGCTAACAGAGGGAGTTTGCCTGGGAAGAGCTCACTGAGGCTTTCATCTGCAGGTTTCTCTGAGTAATTCCTGCAACAGTTGAGGAAGCTCTTAAGAGGATGGTGATATGGAAGGTGAGCAATCAGCTGTTGTAACCTGCACAGGTTGTGCCATGTTTGTCTTTCTTCCACAGGACAGAAGCGACTCTGTCTGTACAAAGTGCAAGCTGGTCTCCATATTGGAAGAGAAGGTACAAGGTCTGGAGAAACAAGTATCAACCCTGTGTTGCATAAGGGAAAAGGAAGATTTCCTGGACAGACGTCAGGAGATGCTTCTACGGCCACAATGTTCTGAAGATTCAGAGCAGGCGCAGCAGGGACAGAAGGATTGTGAAGAAGTTTGGCAGCATGTGACCTCCAGAAGGAGAAAGAGGAGCGTCCATGCACCAGCAATGGAGATACAGGTGAGCAATCGTTTCCATGTTCTCTCTACAGGTACTAATGCGGAGAGTGGACTAGATGACCCATCTGAGGGAAGGGAGCAGAAGGAGACTCCACCGATTGGAAGGCAAAAGATGCACTGTCCTAGGGATGGGGGTTCCACGACCACCACTCCCAAGAGGAGGAGGAGGGTGGTGGTCGTCGGGGACTCCCTCCTCAGGGGGACTGAGTCATCTGTCTGCTGCCCCGACCAGGAAAACAGAGAGGTCTGCTGCTTGCCAGGAGCTAGGATACATGATGTGACGGAGAGACAGCCGAGACTCATCAAGCCCTCGGATCGCTAACCCTTCCTGCTTCTCCACATGGGCACCAATGATACTGCCAAGAATGACCTTGAGCGGATCACTGCAGACTACGTGGCTCTGGGAAGAAGGATAAAGGAGTTTGAGGCGCAAGTGGTGTTCTCGTCCATCCTCCCTGTGCAAGGAAAAGGCCTGGGTAGAGACCATAGAATCATGGAAGTCAACGAATAGCTACGCAGGTGGTGTCAGAGAGAAGGCTTTGGATTCTTCGACCATAGGATGGTGTTCCAAGGAGGAGGAGTGCTAGGCAGAGACGGGCTCCACCTAACAAAGAGAGGGAAGAGCATCTTCGCCAGCAGGCTGGCTAACCTAGTGAGGAGGGCTTTAAATTAGGTTCACCGGGGGAAGAGACCAAAGCCCTGAGGTAAGTGGGGAAATGGGATCCTGGGAGGAAGCACAGGCAGGAGAGCGCAAGAGGGGAGGACTCCTGTCTCATGCTGAGAAAGAGGGACGATCGATGAGTTATCTTAAGTGCCTATACACAAATGCAAGAAGCCTGGGAAACAAGCAGGGAGAACTGGAAGTCCTGGCACAGACAGGGAGCTATGATGCGATTGGAATAACACATTGGTGGGATAACTCACATGACTGGAGTACTATCATGGATGGATATAAACTGTTCAGGAAGGCCAGGCAGGGCAGAAAAGGTGGGGGAGTTGCGTTGTATGTAAGAGAGGAGTATGACTGCTCAGAGCTCTGGTATGAAACTGCAGATAAACCTGAGAGTCTCTGGATAAAGTTGAGAAGTGTGAGCAACAAGGGTGATGTTGTGGTTGGAGTCTGCTATAGACCACCAGACCAGGGGGATGAGGTGGACGAGACTTTCTTCTGGCAACTAGCAGAAGTTGCTAGATCGCAGGCCCTGGTTCTCATGGGAGACTTTAATCACCCTGATATCTGCTGGGAGAGCAATACAGAGGTGCACAGACAATCCGGGAAGTTTTTGGAAAGTGTAGGGGACAATTTCCTGGTGCAAGTGCTGGAGGAACCAATGAGGGGCAGAGCTTTTCTTGACCTGGTGCTCACAAACAGGGAAAAATTAGTAGGGGAAGCAAAAGTGGATGGGAACCTGGGAGGCAGTGACCATGAGATGGTTGAGTTCAGGATCCTGACACAAGGAAGAAAGGAGAGCAGCAGAATACGGACCCTGGACTTCAGAAAAGCAGACTTTGACTCCCTCAGGGAACAGATGGGCAGGATCCCCTGGGAGAATAACATGAAGGGCAAAGGGGTCCAGGACAGCTGGCTGTATTTTTAAAGAATCCTTATTGCGGTTGCAGGAACAAACCATCCCGATGTGTAGAAAGAATAGTAAATACGGCAGGTGACCAGCTTGGCTAAACAGTGAAATCCTTGCTGATCTTAAATGCAAAAAAGAAGCTTACAAGAAGTGGAAGATTGGACAAATGACCAGGGAGGAGTATAAAAATATTGCTCAGGCATGCAGGAGTGAAATCAGGAAGGCCAAATCAGACTTGGAGTTGCAGCTAGTAAGAGGATGTTAAGAGTAACAAGAAGGGTTTCTTCAGGTATGTTAGCAACAAGAAGAAAGTAAAGGAAAGTGTGGGCCCCTTACTGAATGAGGGAGGCAACCTAGTGACCGAGGATGTGGAAAAAGCTAATGTACTCAATGCTTTTTTTGCCTCTGTCTTTATGAACAAGGTCAGCTCCCAGACTGCTGCACTGGGCAGCACAATATGGGGAGAAGGTGACCAGCCCTCTGTGGAGAAAGAAGTGGTTCGGGACTCTTTAGAAAAACTGGACGTGCACAAGTCCATGGGGCCGGATGCGCTGCATCCGAGGGTGCTAAAGGAGTTGGCGGATGAGATTGCAGAGCCATTAGCCATTATTTTTGTAAACTCATGGTGATCGGGGGAGGTCCTGGATGACTGGAAAAAGGCTAATGTAGTGCCCATCTTTAAAAAAGGGAAGAAGGAGGATCCAGGGAACTACAGGCCAGTCAGCCTCACCCCAGTCCCTGGAAAAATCATGGAGCAGGTCCTCAAGGAATCAATTATGAAACACTTAGAGAAGAGGAAAGTGATCAGGAACAGTCAGCATGGATTCACCAAGGGGAAATCGTGCCTGACTAACCTAATTGCCTTCTATGATGAGATAACTGGCTCTGTGGATGAGGGGAAAGCAATGGATGTGTTATTGCTTGAATTTAGCAAAGCTTTTGATACGGTCTCCCACAGTATTCTTGCCGCCAAGTTAAAGAAGTATGGGCTGGATGAATGGACTGTAAGGTGGATAGAAAGCTGGCTAGATCGTCGGGCTCAACGGGTAGTGATCAATGGCTCCATGTCTAGTTGGCAGCTGGTTTCAAGCGGAGTGCCCCAAAGGTCGGTCCTGGGGCCGGTTTTGTTTAATATCTTTATTAATGATCTGGAGGATGGTGTGGACTGCACTCTCAGCAAGTTTGCAGATGACACTAAACTAGGAGGCGTGGTAGATACACTAGAGGGTAGGGATCGGATACAGAGGGACCTAGACAAATTAGAGGATTGGACTTAAAAAAACCTGAAGAGGTTCAACAAGGACAAGTGCAGAGTCCTGCACTTAGGACGGAAGAATCCCATGCACTGCTACAAACTAGGGACCAAATGGCTAGGTAACAGTTCTGCAGAAAAGGATCTAGGGGTCACAGTGGACGAGAAGCTGGATATGAGTCAACAGTGTGCTCTTGTTTCCAAGAAGGCTAACGGCATTTTGGGCTGTATAAGTAGGGGCATTGCCAGCTGATTGAGGAACGTGATCGTTCCCCTTTATTCGACATTGGTGAGGCCTCATCTGGAATACTGTGTCCAGTTTTGGGCCCCACACTACAAAAAGGATGTGGAAAAATTGGAAAGAGTCCAGCGGAGGGCAACAAAAATGATCAGGGGTCTGGAGCACATGACTTGTGAGGAGAGGCTGAGGGAACTGGGATTGTTTAGTCTCCAGAAGAGAAGAATGAGGTGGGATTTGATAGCAGCCTTCAACTACCTGAAGGGGGGTTCCAAAGAGGATGGAGCTCAGCTGTTCGCAGTGGTGGCAGATGACAGAACAAGGAGCAATGGTCTCAACTTGCAGTGGGGGATGTCCAGGTTGGATATTAGGAAACACTATCCCACTAGGAGGGTGGTGAAGCACTGGAATGTGTTACCTAGGGAGGTGGTGGAGTCTCCTTCCTTGGAGGTTTTTAAGGCCCGGCTTGACAAAGCCCTGGTTGGGATGATTTAGTTGGGAATTGGTCCTGCTTTGAGCAGGGGGTTGGACTAGATGACCTCTTGAGGTCCCTTCCAACCCTGATATTCTATGATTCTATGATTCTATGAGTGGACAAGGGGGTTAGGGGTTCCTATGACTGGTACAGCAGGGAACCAACCCCCCTCAGTCTGTCCTCCCCCCCCCCCCCGCCACCCTTTACAGTTTCTCCTTAATTCTCATTTGGAGGGGGGAGATGATAAGGTTCCAGTAATGGGTTGGGTGAAGACCAGGATGGGTAAGGGGGAGGGCTAATGGAAGCCCCCCAGATATGCATTGAAATGATTATGGAATTACCTGCACTGTACACTTTTATCAGCTGAGTGCTCCCAGACATTTAAGAATAAAGTTGCAGACTAATTAAACCATATCCAGTGTGTCTTGTCCTTCTTCCAGCATAGCCAGACAAGCAGAGTGAAAGAAAAACTCCATATCCCAGTGGTTAGGACATTCACTTAGAGTACGGTAGACTCAAGTCCCTGTTCTGCCTAATTAAACCAGGAACTTGAACCTGGGTTTCCCACATCTCAGGTAAGTACCCTAGCTTCAGGCCATTTAGATTGGGTGTCTCTCTGTTTCTCCCTGCAACCATTCCATCCTTGACCTGAAAAAGTTTCTTGATTAAAGTTTTGTTCAAACATCTGTTTCCTCAAAAACATTTGGTTTCCGCAATTAGCATTTTCCAGTGAAAAATTTCAAACAGCTCTACTCTTCTTTTTCCCTCTTCATGCTTTCCCCCTCCTTCTCTCCTGCTTCTTCCTCATCTTTTTCCAACTCTCCCTTTTCTGTTCCTTTAACCTGTTATTTCTGTAGGCTGCTGCCACTAGAGGATGACTACACACACTTGAACAGGTCTGACACAGTTCATCTAGTGGAAGACAGAGTTTTGGAGGACAGACTTGAGAGAAAGAGAGAGACATACACACTTCTAGTAAACCATTGACTAGATGGGCAAGGATTTTAGACTTAGGTTCATAAAATGCACATTATATATTATATTTATATACACACATTATTTTTAATATTAAAATATTTGTTTTGCTTAAGTGCTAGAGCTGCATATTTTGCAAGTTTAATTTGGTAAATAACATGGGTTCTTATTTAAAAAATGAGGCTCTCAGAGGAATGCATGAAATTCAATGCTATTATAAATGAATTGAAATCTCCCTCCTTTCTCTGCTTAATATTTGCCAGTAACCTTCCTTTATTCCCAAAGCTATTTGATTTAAAGTCAGTTCAATTTTTCCTCTTATCCCACTCCATTTTATAGCTTCTTGATAGAAATCTATTCACCATTTATTCTGAACTAATCTTACATTCTGTTGCTTCTTGGACTTTCCTCTTAACTCTAAAGAAATGGCAATAAGGTAATCCACCAAGTGAAGACTAATTAAGCTACAGAAAATAGCCTAGAAATATATTTCCCTTTTAGTCTAAGACGCATGATTTTGGGTCATCATCCAGAACTATTAGAAAGCAGTGCATACAAATACCTGTAACAGATTTTTACTTGTAGCAGCCAAAAATATATAACCTTTTTATGGTTAAAAGAGGAAAAAGTGAAATGCTGAATAACATGCAGAGAAAAAAATTAAAGGGATTACTAAAAATGTAATACATCCTCATACTCAAATATATTGTATGCAAAGAAAGGTATCCCCTTTTCCCTTGCCTTGCCCGCCCCAGTATAAGTCTGTATAAAAATCACATTGCTTCATATGTAATCCCTGAAAAAATCCAGTTAGAGACTTGCTATATTAGATCAGGCCCAAGACCCACCTAGTCCAGTATGATCTCTCTGACAATGGCCAGTACCAGGTGTGCCAGAGGAGTAAGAAGCCATCACTTGCGATACGCTCTGATGCACCCCAGAATATCAATAAAAATGAAGTGAGACACACAGGTGGGTTGTCAATCAAAGCATGTAATATCCATGAACTGGTTAGCTCAGCAACAGTCTCAACAAAACATAACAGTCTGAACAGCAGATATGTAGCAGCGGGATGTGAGTAGCTATACTCACCCAATGCTATGCGCAGACACACAACCTTAAACAGGAACACTGAGTTTGGGGAGAAGGAACAAAGAAACAAAACAGGAACAACACGAAGCAGGAAGTCTACACACACAAGTAATCACAAGTAGGCAGATGTGGGATAATCTGCTGCCCACATTATGTCTCATCCTGGTTTCTGATAGTTAGAGATTGGTTTAAGATTTGAAGCATGAGATTTCTGTTGTCAATTATAACAGCTCTGCATTTTCTTGTAAACTAGGCAAGAAATTCCAAATTCTTTTGCCAAATCTAGCCATAATTATTGACGTGACCATGGAAGAAAGATTAAACCCAACCAAATTCCCACAAATATCACTCCTCTTAATTATTAAAGACTTAATCACACAAATTGTTTTGCATTCATGTTTGAAAACTGCAAAATGTCTATGTTGCTATAGATCATCCTTAAACATACAGTGGTCACACTTAAAATAATTCTTCCATTTTTTAATAGTTTATCAGTTTGAGAGAGACCCCCGACACTTAAAATAAGGAATAACAGTAGAACCAGAAATCTCTCTCTCAATGATCAAACTTATTTAAAGTGAACCTACTTCATATGTTAAAAATAATAATAATTAGCACTCTACCTATTCAGGTAATTATATGGCTCTCATCATCATAGTATCTAATGACCAAAGTATTTAGGTACCAAGAGATGCACCTAGAGGGATCGTCATGAACGAAGTAGGCAAGATGCCTACCTCACAATGAAATCATGAAATTTCAGTGGAACTCAGGAACCTTTGCATTGTTCTTTACTGCAGAGGATGTAAGCGAGATACCCACATAAGAGCTATTCTTTTTGGGCAACAAATCTGAAGTACCAAACCAAACTGATGTGTCTATAGAAGAGATTTGAGAACAAATTGATAAATTAAACAATAATAAGTCGTCAGGACCAGATGCTATTCATCCAAGAATTATGAAGGAACTCAAAAGTAAAATTGCAGAACTAGTAACTGTAATATATAACTTATCACTGAAATAAGCCTCTGAACCAGATGACTGGAAGGTAGGAAATGTAAACAGCTATTTTTAGAAAGGCTCCAGCAAAATCCTGGCAATTATAGGCTGGTGAGCCTATTTTCAGTATTGGGCAAATTGGTAGAAACTATAGTAAAGAACAGAATTATTAGACACATAGCTAGACATGATTTGTGGTGGAAGAATCAACACGGCTTTTGTAAAGGGAAGTCATGTCTCACCAATCTGTTGCAATTGTTAGAGGGAGCCTACAAGCATGTGGATAACAATGATACTGTTGATATAATGTATTTGGATATTCAGAACACCACAGACAAGGTTCCGCACCAAAAGCTCTTATGGAAACTCAGTAGGCATATGATCAGAGGAAGGGTCCTCTCCTGAATCAGTAACTTGTTGAAATATAAGAAATAAAGCATAGGAATAGTCAGTTTTCACAATAGAGAGAGGTGAACAGCTGGAGTCCCCAAGGATCTGTGCTGAGACCTGTGCTGTTCAACATATTCATTAATTATCTGGAAAAGGGGGTGGATAGTGAAGTGATAATGTTTGCAGATGATACGAAAATATTTAAGATAATTAAATCCAAAGCAGACTGCAAGGAGTTACAGAAAGATATCACAAAACTGGATGACTGGGCAAGAAAATGGCAGATGAAATTTAATGTTAAGTACAAAGTAATTCACACTGGAAAAAATATTCTCAGCTATACATATGCAATGATGGATTCTAAATTAGTTGTTATCACCTAGTAAAGAGGGCTTGGAGTTACCATGGATAGTTCTCTGAAAACTTCCTTTCAATGTGCAACAGGAGTAAAAAAGTCTATCAGTGTGTTAGGAACTATTAGGAAGTGGATAGAAAATATCAAAATGCCACTATATATATATCCATGGTGCATCCACACGTTGAACACTGTGTCCAGTTCTGGTGATCCTATCTCTAAAGGGAGATAGTCATTTTTGTTCCCCTTCTCTGAACCCTTTCCAGTTCCACTAAAGGTATGGAGCAGCTTCCATATTAGGAGACACTAAAAAGATTAGGGCTGTTCAGTTTAGGAAAGATATGACTTGCGGTGATATGATAGAGGACGTTCAGATCATTATTATTATTTTCTCTTTTCTCTTTTACATAACACAAGAACTGTGGGTTACCCAAAGAAATTAAGCAGCACAGGATTTTCTCTTTTACATAACACAAGAACTGTGGATTACCCAAAGAAATTAAGCAGCACAGGATTTAATACAAATTAGGGGAAGTATTTTTTCACACAAAGCACAACTAACCTGTGCAGCTCTCTGTAATGGGAAGTTCTGATGGCTAAAAGTATAACTGGGTTCAGAAAAGAACTGGATAATTTAATGGAACATCCATCCATCAATAGCCAAGATGAACAGGGATGCAACCCCATGTTTCGGGAGACCCTAAACCTTCCTATCAGAATCCAGGAGTGGAGTAGTGGAAAAATCCACTACTGTACAGAATTGCCTGTACACTTCCCTTGAAGCTCTGGTTTGGGCCTCTGTCACAGACAGGAGACTGGTCAAGAAAGACATGGTCTGAGCCAGTTTGGAAGCTCTTATATTCTTATTTTACCTGCTTAGTTTTTTGAAAATATGGCTGTGTGTGTATCTGCATCTTTAGGTATTTAAATACCTTTGAAAACCTGCCCCTAAGTCATTTTTGTTCTCCTTCTCTGAACCCTTTCCAGTTTCACTATCTCCCTGTAGAGATAGGGTGGCCAGAACTGGACACAGTGTTTAACGTGTGGGTGCACCATGGATATATATAGTGGCATTTTGATATTTTCTTATTTTTTATTCCTTTCCTAATATTTTCGAACACATTCATAATCATACTAATCCTGAAACCTTTACTTGTGAAATGTATATAACTGGTCTATTAATACATGAATAAAGTAGCAGGATCCAACTCCATTTCAGTGCTTCGTTGGATGCTGAAAATATTGCTTCATAATAGCAAATGGCATCTGACTTTTTGCCTATAGAAATAATAAAAATAGATAAATTATTACTTTTGATTTATATGTATGTCTATACTCAGATTAGGGTACAAACCCACAAATCTCTCATACATAAGTAATCCTTACTCATGCAAGTAGTCTAAGTAATTTATGATCCAATCCTACTGCCAGTCAAATGAATGGGACTCTTGCTATTGATTTCAATAGGAAAAGAATCAGGCCTGCTACAAGGATATTTGCATGGGTAAGAATTGTTCATATGTATAAGAGGGGGAGATAGCTCAGTGGTTTGAGCATTGGCCTGCTAAACCCCAGGTTGTAAGTTCAATCCTTGAGGGGGCCACTTAGGGATCTGGGGCAAAATCAGTACTTGGTCCTGCTAGTGAAAGCAGGGGGCTGGACTCAATGACCTTCCAAGGTCCCTTCTAGTTCTAGGAGATGGGATATCTCCATTAAAAAAAATTAAGGGTTGAAAAACTGGGCCACAAATCCAAAGTAACCCCCAATGCAAATAAGCAAACATCAACTTTTTAAATCTCCAAATTGTTAATTTGGAAATTGAAATTAAATGTGAATTGACTAAGAGGGAGTTGGCAGGTCTGATTAACAACTTCTAATGTTTAGAAAAAAATGAAAACTAAGATTTATTTTTCAGTGAATTGGACTTTCCAAAATTTGGGAGGTCAGGGACATCACTGTGTCCATTCAAATTTGATGTAACCCTAAATACATTTTACTATAGCAGAAATGACATGTGGCACAATCTGGCAATATCCCAGTCTTTTACCTTTCCAAAGGGGTGGCTTTGATCCTATATATTATAGGGTTACAGTGGATTACAAAATGAATATGAGTCAATACTCTGATGTAGTTGTGAAAAAGGCTAATATCTCTGTGTGGTGTATTAACATGGATTAACAGGATTGTTGTCTGTAGGACAAATTGTCCTGCTCTATTTGGTACTAGTGGGGCCTCAGAAGGAGTACTGTGTCCAATCTTGGGTGCCACATCCTTAGGGAAGTTGTGGAATCCCCATCATTGGAAGTTTTTAAGGACAGGTTACAATAACACTGTAAGGAATAGTCTGAGTCTACTCGGTCCTGGCTCAGTGAAGGGGGCTCAACTTGACCTCTTGAGGTCCCTTCCAGCCCTACATTTCTATAATTCTGTGTTAGTTTACTTCAAAACATATGAACATTAGTATTTATTATTATATTTTAATATTGAAGAAGAAGAAGAACAAGAAAATTAATAAAACATCAAAGATACAGTAGAGACACCATCAGCTAAATAGGTCATGGAGACTGACCTATGTTCTTACCCTCAAAGGTGACCCCCTTTAGGTCAGACTTGAGGTGCACTGACAAATTATACACTGTTGCTGCCCTTGCTTTACCTGTGCTATAGATTGGGGTCGTTCCTGGGCTGGTTTTGTTCAACATCTTCATTAATGATCTGGATGATGGGATGGATTGCCCCCTCAGCAAGTTCACGGATGACACTGAGCTGGGGAGAGACGTAGATATGCTAGAGGGTACGGATAGGGTCCAGAGTGATCTAGACAAATTGGAGGATTGGGCCAAAAGAAATCTGATGAGGTTCAACAAGGACAAGTGCAGAACCCTGCACTTGGGATGGAAGAATCCCATGAACTGCTACAGCCTGGAGACCAACCAAAGTGGCAGTTCTGCAGAAAAGGACCTGGTGATTACAGTGGATGAGAAGATGGATATGAGTCAACAGTGTGCCCTTGTTGCCAAGAAGGCTAACATCATATTGGGCTGCACTAGTAGGAGCATTGCCAGCAAATCGAGGGAACTGATTATTCCCCTCTATTCGGCACTGATGAGGCCACATCTGGAGTATTGCATCCAGTTTTAGTCCCTCCAGCACAGAAGGGATGTGGACAAATTGGAGAGAGTCCAGCGGAGGGCAACGAAAATGATTAGGGGGGTTATGAGGAGAGGTTGAGGGAACAGGGGTTATTTAGTCTGCAGAAGAGGAGAGTGAGGGGGGATTTGATAGCAGACTTTAACTACCTGAAGAGGGGGTTCCAAAGAGGATGGAGCTAGGCTGTTCTCAGTGATGGTAGATGACTAGAACAAGGAGCAATGGTCTCAAGTTGCAGGGGGAGAGATCTAGGTTGGATATTAGGAAAAATCTATTTTACTAGGAGGCTGGTGAAGCACTGGAATGGGTTACCTCTGGAGATGGTAGAATCTCCATCCTTATAGGTTTTTAAGGCCCGGCTTGACAAAGCCGTGGCTGGGATGATTTAGTTGGTGTTGGTCCTGCTTTGAGTAGGGGGGGTGGACTAGATGACCTCCTGAGGTCTCTTCCAACCCTAATTTTCTATAATAGAGGGGATGTGAGACTTCAGTCTACCACCTTTCATGAACACTAAATTCATCTGAAATCTAAAAGCTAATAAAATGAAAACATTTTATTTAAACACAGTACATTTATTTACTGAAATGCTAGATTTCAATAATTTGAGTGCTGGGCAAATATACAGAAACGGTAATATTTTGACCACAGAATATTTTTTAAAATCATTTATATAACAACAAACTGAATTTTCCTCTGCAAATAAGTCTCTTTAAATATTGACTTTAGTTTTCAAGCAAATAAATGTCAGGACCTTTAAAAATGAATTCCTAATAATAAAACAATTTTGGATTCATTTTTATCCTTAATATGTTATATTACCTCTGAGTCAGAGTGATTGCTACTGAAGTTATTTCCTGAAATGTAAATGATTCAGGTAATCCCATTAGAAAAGATATGAAACTGTAAATTTCTTATGAGGTAAAAATTACAATACAGCCTGCTGTCTGGAGAATCATTTGACAGACTCAGAAAGAGATTGTCTTTTTCATTTTTTTTTTAAATTTAAACAGGTATATATAACTTGAAAGCTGGTATGTTATCCTGAAAATCCTTACTATTCTATTCCATAGAAACTCTTATACTGTGTTCATCTCCATAGTATTTGAACACCTTCCAAGGAGAGAATTAAGCAACATGACTAATATCTTTGATGTGTTCTCTCATCCTCTCACCGGGGGGAAGGATGTTCACTGGATTTCTTGTGTTGGTATTTTTATATACATGTTGTTATGTATGAATATCAGCAAAATCAAAGTCAAAGAAATGCCCTTTGCTCTTGGAGCAGAGGTGGTGAGGTTTCTTGGGGAAGTTCATTCCTCAGTTGTGCTGGGCACTTTTTTAAAAAAATAGTAAATTTGTCAAAAAAAAAAAAAGTAATTTATGAGAGCCCTGAAATTATTTGCGAATTTGGGACAAATTAGATGTACAGTTTGGGCTGAAAAAAGAAATTGAAAACAAATTTGGAAAAATTGAAGTGGTTCATTGTGGCCATTTCAAAACATTTAAGTTACAAAAATTCAAAATGCAAACATGTTGACTTTTTCTTTCAAAATGGCTTTTAGATTTTGAATTTTACTTAATTTTTTTTTCAAGAGTGAAAATCACCCAAAAATTATCTGAAACAAAATGAAAACCCGAAAAATAAAATGTTTCAGATAGAAAAAAAAACCATTTAAGTTAATGCAAAACTTTTGTTTGTTTCATTTCAAAACAAAACAAAACAAAAGATCAATTTCAGTTTGAACAAAACCAAATTTTGTGGGGGGATTTTTTGATTTTACCAAACTAAAAAAATCAGTTATTCACTCAGCTCTATTCCATAGTGTTACACCAGCCCACAAAAAAGTTCTGTTTTTCACACAGATGAGATTCATCCTTTTGTTCAGAATTCCATTGTGCCAGAGGATCATAGTTATCAACCACAGTCTTCATCTCAGAACTTTATACATTCTTTTAGATTTAATGTCCAAGGCCATGGACTAACTTGTTGTTAAGGACAAACCTTGAACTTCATTTGAAATTCTATTGGGAAGCCAGTGTAGAGAACAAATTTAGCATTTGTCTATTTGCTGAGACAAGCGATAGCATTCTTAGCAGCCAAGTGGAGCTCTCAGAGCCCACTGCTGAATTTGGTTAGCGTGCGCTCCTAGATAATGTGTATCATTGTTTGATCTGCACTGCAGATTGTCTAGAAGACACCAACAGTGTTGGTTTGCTGCACAGAGATCTTGCTCAGTCCAGAATTGGATAAGAGGAGCCCACTGACAATGTGGTAGGTCGAAGCTGGGCACCTGAGCAGTAGGGTCTGTGACGAGACCTGATTGGTGGTGGTGTTAAGCACCAGTCTTCCTGCCACAAAGCTTCAACTGTCAGGTCCTGATGTGGGAGCTTTGACTACAGTAGGTGCTGTGATAAGAGATGTGTAGCTGGTGTTTGTTGAGCAATGGAAAGCTTTATGTTTGTGGTAGCCTGTAGCATTCAGTACTAGTTGGAGTTTCCACTAGCACTGAAGGCTTCATGTGCAAGTATACCACACTGCTGTCAGGCAACCAAAAACAAAGGCATGGCTAACTGAAGCCAGATCATCATTCACCAGAATGGGTGAAGTCTTTTAGCCAACCAGAAATGATAGAAAGCATTAGTTATGGATTTTGCTAGGTGAGAGCTTAGCATCAGTAAGGAATTAAAGATACTCACAGGAGCAGTATTACTGACCTGCTGATAATGACTTGTGTCACAACAGATCTACATGAAAACATGTTACTGTCATTGTTACCTCTTCCCCTAACCTTGCTTGTTTGCTTCATCTGCATATTGTGTCTTATCATGAGCCAAGATTGTAAGCTATTTGGGGCTTGGACTATCTTTTTATTACCTGTTTGTACAACTGTAGCACAATATGTTCCTGATCACAAACTGAAGTCTTTAAGTCAGAGGTCGGCAATGTTCGGCATGTGGCTCGCCATGGTAAGCACCCTGGCGGGCCGGGCCAGTTTATTTACCTGCTGCGTGGCAGGTTCGGCCGATCACAGCCCCCACTGGTCGCGGTTCGCCGTCCCAGGCCAATGGGGACGGCAGGAAGCGGCGCGGGCCAAGGGATGTGCTGGCCGCGGCTTCCCGCCGCCCCCATTGGCCCGGGACGGCAAACCGGAGCCAGTGGTGGCGCGATCAGCTGAACCTGCCGCGTCAGCAGGTAAATAAACTGGCCCAGCCCGCCAGGGTGCTTACCATGGCGAGCCACGTGCCGAACGTTGCCGACCCTGCTTTAAGTACTACTGTAATACAAACTGCATAATAGAGGCAGGATTGATCTCCTTAGACATTAGCATATTGGAGAGCAAAGAATCCCTTTTACAAATCTTCACTAGGATGACAATAAAACTAAGACCATATGGTTGCCATAAAGTATGCAATAGGAAAGAGGTGCTAAAAATCCTAAATATCATGGCGGGAGTTGGAGTTAGAAGGAAAATGGAGGGAAACATAACTAAATGATATTTTTACAATCATTCCCAGCACTGTGTAAGTGCTTCTATTCCTTCCACTAATAGAGTGATAAAACCCAACTCTATATGGCAAATGGAAGGTGGTGTCAGGAACAAGCAATCTGTGTTGTATGTTTACCAAAGGGCCATCAGGATTGATGATGATTTAAGCACAGTAAGTTACTGATGCTAGAGGCAGCTATATCTCATTCTCCACACATTTTACACACTGTTTTGGGGGTGGGAGTTCATGTGAACATGTAGGGTTTCAAGGGCAGCTATGAAAGATAGTAGTGCTGTTGACGTAAAATGAGAGTTGCAAGGAAACAGACACATGATCTTCTCATATGGAAGGTCAAAGATATACAGGGATAGATCCTGAAGATTCCAAAATCTTCACCTTTTGTTGCTTATTCTTCAACACAGAATTATTCTGCTGCTGGCTTCACCTCCAAGAGAAGATACAGATGAATAAAGGTGATGCTGGGGCCAGGGCCGGCAGGTGCTTGGGGCGGCCACTTCCAAGAGGTGCGGCACGTCCAGCTGTTCGGCGGCAATTCGGCGGCCGGTCTCTCACTCCTGCTGGGAGCGACGGACCTCCCGCTGAATTGCCGCCGCAGATCGCGACTTTTTTTGGGGGGGGTTGTTGGGTTTTTTTGTTTGGCTGCTTGGGGCGGCCAAAACCCTGGAGCCAACCCTGGCTGGGGCTGTGGATCTGCCCTCCCATTTTGCATCTAGTACAAAGGGGAGGATTTTATGCACAGTTGGTTACTGTGAGGGAGAACGCCCTCCCTCACAAGATTGTGGTTGCAATTTTTTTTTCCAATTTGTTACCAACCTTGTTTGCTTATTCCTTACTTCTTTATATCCTTTGCCTAATTACCACCTAATTGTTAGAGAATCTGTACTGTAGCACTTGACAATATGCTACAGAGGTCTTCCATCTGGTAGAATTGTCTCCAAATGTACTGCGGACTCACAGTTCATCATGATTGCCTTTGGTTGGTATTTTACTAAGACACACTTTTCTTCCCTAAAATGTAAAGACTATTGAGTTCAACAGTTCTCCTCAGTGCTATGCAGCTGGAATATGGGAAGGAGGTTCCCAAAGAAATTCAGGGGATTTAGCCACACATCTCCCATTAGTATAATGTCAAGAACAGCATTATCAGAAACACCGATAAACACAATATGTTGGAGAAGAGTTAACGTGGTTTTTGTAAAGGGAAATCATGCCTTATCAATCTATTAGAATTCCTTGAAGTTGTCAACAAACATACAGAGGACAACAAAAATGATTAGGGGAATGGAATAGCTTGCATATGAGGGGAGGTTAAAAAGACTGGGACTGTTCAGCCTAGAAAAAAGATAATTAAGGGGGAATATGATTGAGGTCTATAAAATCATGAATGCTGTGGAGAAAGATAAGGAAGTGTTATTTATCCCTTATTTATCACATAACACAAAAACCAGGGGTCATACAATGAAATTAATTGGCAGAAGGTTTAAAACAAACTTAAGAAAGTACTTCTTCACACACCACACAGATAACTTGTGGAATTAATTGCCAGGGGATGTTGTGAAGTCCAAAATTGTAATGGGTTCAAAAAAGTATTAGATAAGTTAATGGTGGTTAGTTCCATCAATAACCATTAGCAAAAATGGCCAGGGATGCAACCCCATCTCTGGGTGTCCCTAAATCTGACTGCCAGAAGCTGGGACTGGACAATAGGGGATGGATCACTTGATAATTGACTTGTTCTGTTCATTCCGTCTGAAGCATCTGGCTCCAGTCTCTATTAGAAGACAGGATACCATTGGTCAGACTCATGATGGCAATTCTTATATTCTTTTTTTTATAAAAGATATGCATCTAATCCCCTTCACTGGAAGTGTGCAAATACTCACATGTTTTAAAGTCCAGTTGGGCTTTCTTGGGGCCAGCTCATATCCCATTTTTTTGCCATTGACTTTAATGGGAACAGGTTTAGGCCCTTTATGAGGGCTAAACTCCCATTAATTTCAACAGGAGTTTCCCCCACTTATGAAATGTGATGTCTGGCCCTAATTATATCCTGTAGTTTTAAATCGCATGAACTTTTTTTCACAAAATATCATTAAAGATGGCCAGTCACTGTGTGAAATGACGAAATTGCAATTATACAGTGAGGTTCATCTATGTCCATTAGTAGCTTGTGGTTCATGTGAAACTAAATAGAGGTTCAAGCTAAGAAAAAATCAGGGGAAACAAAAAGCAAAGGAGAACAGCATAGGAAGGCCAAGACTCAAAACGTAATGAAAAGTTCTAGAAATACTTAACCAATTATCAGCGCAGACAAGATAGGAACTGTATGTCCAATTATCTGCCATATGTGTGCTCACATTCTTTTTAACCACATAGACACAGAAAAACAAACAAACAAACCATAGAAAAGTGTAATAGCAGACAGTACATTTCTGCCTCTAAAAATAATTCTACAAAAGCCTAGTATTTGGCAAGGGCTCTCTCATTCGAATTCAGTCAACTAATCATAATTTCTGTTTTGTTTTCATCAAAGGTAGTTGAATGCCATCAAGGATTAACAGTAATTTACATGGGGGATCTTCGTATGGACACTTTTTGTCTTCAGCTGTGTTCCTTATTGCCAAAGAATTCCTAGCTCAGTTAATAGGGCATAACAAATACATAAAAGTAATCTCTATGGGATTTCAGGAGCTGAACTTGTGAATGTGTGCTGATGACCTGCTACTAACCTGGAGGATTTTAGCAGGAACAGTAATCCTACCAATGCTTAACAGGGCCCTTTGAAAGGTTTTTTTTTTTTTTTTTGTCCTTTCTCTTTTCAGCAAGGTTTTATATTACAACACTGAACTAGTTGCTGATATCACTTGTAAGAGAAATTCCTTGATAACTTGGCTCAAATCGGTATAATCAGAATGTTCTGCATAGCCTGCTAAATACAGATTGTGAAACTTATTTGGTCAAACTCCTTAAAATGTCCAGAGTATTTCTATACCACAGAAAGCAGCCTGGTGCACTTGCTTTCCCCCATATTATATGCTTCAATATTTTTCTATTTAGTATAAACTTTATTAGATAAATGTGATTGTCTTCCTCAACAGCGCTGGGCTGAAACAGAATTGTCCCAACCTTCACACTTTGATATTTCCCACTTACTTGTAAGGAAGACTTTGCTTTGTGTCAAATGGACAGCTCATAAATCTATCACTCACTAAAATATGAGGGGAAGTATCTAACATTCTTAATCATTTTTCTCTATTGTCTCAGTTTTCTCCTAGAAAGGTAACTTTTGTGTTTTCTGTTTTTACTTCTCCAGAGGATATTAAACTTTGGTCAAGGGCTGATATAAATCAACACTATCAGATTATTAAAAAGGAGAGTGTCATGTTTCATGAGCAAATTTGAAAACAATATAAAATTTGTCATTGTCCACTTTATCACTATTTTAATCTTAGACAATTTATTATGGAGTAGAAAAATATTTATATAGACAACCTGAAGAACAGCATATTTTTGTTAACAATATGGATGGAAAGTGGCAATTTCTAAAATGCATTGTTAATTTTAACTTCCAAATATAGGGAACAATTATATTAATCAGTAGTAGATCTTAGAAAATAAATTAGTATATTTCTATACATTGGACTACCATTTTTTTCTAGACATTTTTCAATTTCCATGTCTTATCTACTACAGAATATAACATTTTAATGGGATTTATATTATTCTGAACTTGCTTTTCAAATTTGGTGTATGAGATTCAGAACTATGCTGAAGAGGCTGTGGAAGAATTGATCAGATGTAGCTGAAATGAGTTTCTGCCAAGAGCTTTGGAGAGACAGGAGGGACGTAGTAATATATTTTATTGAACCAACCTCTGATGATGGAGACACAAGCTTTCGAGCTCCACAAACCTCTTCTCCAGGAAGCAGATATTCCACTCTTCCATTTTATTTTTAAAGATTTAAATCACCATACTCTAGAGCTAGCTTTCTTGGGCCATAAAAATGTCCTAAATATGAAATATTTTGATTCTTTTCTGCCCAACTGCTTGTAATAAGAACGGTATTTGCATCCACATTGAAATGATTCCATAATTATTTATTTCCAGGTAATCATGTTTCAGAGTTTGTTTGGGGTTTTTGGTGGGGGATGAGGGTGTGTGGGTTGGTTGGTTTTTGTTTGCTTGTTTTAGGTGTAGAATATTTGTAAAGATAGTATAATATTGTTTTAGGGTGTTAGTTGGATTTCACTGAAACACTTTCATCCTAAACGCTTTTCCAGTCAAAGATGAGTGTGAGAGTGAGAATTTCCGAAAGTTTAACATTTCCTACACCAGGATTTCTGAGACGGTCCTTGGAGGACAGTTGTGGTTGACTTCCTCAGTTCCTGAGCCAGGGAAATTCTCCCTTGGATGGATCTGGGGCTTTTAGAGACTTTGTAACCGCCATAAAGGAGCTGAAGTGGGAGTGACAGTCACAGAGTAAGTGCTTAAAGTTTTCAATTTAGAAAATGTTAAGCATTTCAAATTTAAGGTGAATAAAAAGCCCAGTCCCTGTATCTTCCAATCTCGGTCCTCTGTACTTATCCTCCATGTCTTCCTCAATCTTCTGAAATCTCTTTTCATGTACCCAAGTTCCCTGAACCTCCCCTCAATGTCCTGACCTTTTCTGCCAAACTGTCGTGCATCCCCACTACTTACCTGCTTTCCAAACCCCTACCTCCAAGCCCATGTCAGGCAACTCCATGATACTGAGCCTCCTGTCTCCTTTCCATATTTCCTCCTAGTAGACTGTCTGCCTCAAACTCCTTACCCTTCACACTTGCCCCAATTTTTACCCTCCATCAATACTTGGAGTCAGTACAAGGTTCATTTATATTTACAAACATGTTTTAAAGTTTATTTAAAACATTGTTCTGTATGAATGTGACTCAGGCTGTAGCTTCAGGTAGCAGGAATGGGGAAGGAGGAGGAAAAGAAAGAAAATATTGTTTCCTGCCACTTTAAGGCACTCACAACTTTTTACAGATAGTTTCTTCATTCTGGCCTAATTACAAAGAGACAAAATGGTGCAAAATAATCCAAATCAACCAATCAGAAAATGAATAGGAAAATGGAAAACAGACCTTACCCCTCACTTAAGCAGCATAACTGAATGGAAATGGCTCTGAAACATTGGGCCCTGACATATTGTTGTAATACACAGAATTCTCACATGCCATCAGAAAGAATATTATGCATGTGAAAGTTGCAGTAATGCACCCACTGTACAAAGAGTTCTGCACTATTTATAGCCACTTTTCTCATCATATTAAGGTCCCAGTCCTACAAGCTGTTTTTTCTGCATGAGTGGACCCCTGCATCCATGCAGAGCCCCATTAATTTCAATGGGACTTCATGTAGAAAAAGGTTTACTTGCATGGACCAGTTTGCAGGAGTGGGAACTAACACAGCTGAAAGGAAACAAACAAAAAAGAAAAAAAAAATCTAGACATGCTCCTGTGCCAATGTTTTCCCCTTAGCTCTCTCTAGATTTTGCATTCATTGTGCAAGATGGTCATTTAGTTTCTTTCATTAATACAGTCTGCATATCCTTTTTATGAAGACCTAAAGTCTTACAGTAGCAAGTAAGTATATATATTCCTTACCAAACCTGAAAAGATTGCAATTCAACACTGCTCTGTTACATGCTTTTGTTCCTTTGATTATATACATAATTGCTATAACCTTGATGAATAAAAAAAGCTCTTGATTTTTAAATAAGCAATAATCATTCCTGGTTTTTTTTTTAAGAAAATTACATTTTGTCTGTAGTTTCTCCCCTTCCTTCCTTAAGTGTGGTTATGGCACTATATTTTTTTATTTAAATCTGATGTACTGTGCCTTTGTCCTTGATTTAGAGAAAAGAAATATTTTTTCTACTGTGCAGTGAATATTACATCATTTTATATTTAACATCAATAATGTTGTATCACTTATAACTGTAATTCATAAAACCACAGATTAGAAAAAAATATTTTCCCCCAAATATACTTTGTTTGACTTCTACATGATGTGTGTGTTTATCTTATAAACAGAAAAAAGGAAAATAATTCTGTAATATTTAGTAACTTCATTTAGTTCCAGCATTCTTAACAGTCATTCTAATGTTGTGATTTTTCTCGATTGTAGTGGTGTTTGTGTATAACTAGTTGTGAAGGGGCATCTCTATGTTCTAAACTTTTTAAAATCTGTTTAATATTTTAATGTTCAATTTCTGTGTCCATTCAGTGTTTATAAAGTAATTCAATTCTGAAATAAGTTCAGCAATCAAACCTCTTCACATTGGTTCTACTACAGCATACCACAGGGACATAATCCTCACAAAAATGCTATTTGATCCCAGGGGAAAAAAGATAATGGATTGACCCTCTACATGAAACCATAAAACAGAGTTCTGGGTTGCTGCCATTCAAATGAATAGAAACCGGCAGCAATTTTAACACCTTTCCAGTTTCAATTTTGTAACATCTGCAGGCATCATGCTGGAATGGTAAACATTTTAATGGTCAGACTCTGTCCACTTATATCATTACTATTTCCCATATTATCCCCTACTTTTAGTGTGAAACAGAAATGAAAAGGTGACAGATTGCTGTGAATGAAATGAATGGAGATGCCATTTGCATTCATTTCAGTAGCAGCAAATCCCCTACTTTCCCATTTCTTTGTTGTCCTTCAGAGATCTCTTACTGCTCTGAAAATTCACAGGCCAGGCATTACATTTTGATAATGCAACTGAAACCCTAAGCATCAGCCCATGAATCATTTCAATAGCACTAAACCTCTTCATAATTACATTCTATCATTTATTTTTAAATCCAAATTGATTCAGATTAATAGGAAGATTTAAGCTGTACATGCTCTGGAAAGTGAGGTATTTATAAACATAAGTCACTAAAGTGCCCAATACACAAAAGGCCCAACTAAAAGCCGAACAGCCCATCTACTTGTACCATGTTCATTTAAAATTTGTTTGGCTGTGACACTTCCATTCTGCCTACTGGGATTCCCTTGTTCAGAGATCACTCAAGGATTTCTGTTCCTTTGGACAACTAACACTTAGACTGTGGGTGTCAAAACATCTTTAAACTCAGGCGGTGTATAAAACGCTTTTATTTTTCCTGTGGGCCTTTTTCATAAGGGAGAAGGGGGCTTTGTATTACAGATTCTTAACGCTGAACTATTTTCAGAAGCATTTGTACTAGTAGGTCTTCTTGTTCTTCAGCTCTCCCCTTATCTCCCAGGGCCATCACTGTTTAGCATCAATAAGCAATTTCTTAAAGCCTTTATTGTCAAAAAGAAAAAAGAGATACAGAAACAAAGTCAGGGTGGTCAGTTAAAATAAAAAAAAAAAGCCAAGACCATCCTGCCAAAAGTGTGATACCTGGCATTTGTAAACCAAAAGGTCACATATCTTCAGTCTCCATGGGAGGGAGGTACAGATCACATCAGTCACATATTCCCATAGACTAAAAAGAGATAACAAAACTAGACTTGCATGGGTGCAGTATATGATAGGCCGCATGATTTCATATTTGAATTTAAGGAAACAATGTTTAGATTTAAAGTATTAGCATTTGGGTAGTTGAAAATTAAACTCTATCCTTTCAGCTTCAATACTGTATGTCAGCGATTCTCAAACTTTAGCAACCCGAGGATCCCCATTTTGATTTTTTTTTCCACAGACCCCCCAAGCCCCCACTCAGCCCTGGGTCCCACCCCCACTCCACCTCTTCCTCCAAGGCCCCATCCCCACCTCAGCTATGTCCCTCCTCTTCCCTGCCTCTTTCCATCCCCTCCCCCGAGCGTGCCCCATCCCCGCTTCTCTCCCTCCCTCCCAGTGCCTCCTGTACATCACTGATCAGCTGTTCCCTGGCGTGCAGGAGGTACTGGGAAGAAGTGGCAGGAGTTGATCAGTGGGGCCAGGTGAGCCATTAAGTTCAGCCCACAACAAGGGATAGGGTGTAAACAGTATCGCCAGCGGAGCAACTCCGTGAAGAATTATGCTCCATCCCCTACCAAAAACTTACATGTGTGGGAGAGTATTGGGTAGGTAGTCCCCAACCTCCCCTTTGTGTCAGCAGCAATCCAGGCGAGGCTAATACAACCATTCAGGGCAAACATTGGGAGGACAGCCTTATTTGTTAGGTGGTAGCATAGCCAGAGCAATACTTCTTTGTTATTGAACTAAGATATACTAGGGAAAGCAGATGCTTTCAGTTCCATTTATACAGTCAATTGCACATTTGATATTTGTATAGTCAGTTTGCTGACCATAAACATCTCTGATATTTTAAAAGCAAATGGTATAAACTTGCCTAAAGATATAATCAGAAAATACAACTTATATCTCCGACGCCTCCAATACAAATATTGACAATGTAACTCAGTGACTCAGAATACAAAATATGCCTACAATACTTCTTGATATGTAAATAAAGGGACATATTCATAACTCGAAACAGTAAAGAGAGTTACAAAGCTGAAGTCCTACACATCAAGGCATCAGTGTCATAAATTTTCCCTCAACTCTTGGATGTGCAGAACAAAAATGAAGGCATCGATCCAGCTAAATGTTCTTGGTTCCAGAAACCAAAGTACATCCAGAATTATCACACAGATCCTCAAAATTTGCTATATACATTTAGCTTCCTGGAAAATAGACAAGCAAATGCTGGCTCTTGGACTACTATGTGGTTTAAAAAATATCATCTAATTGCCATGGAATAGTCCCCCAATTCACAGCAAATTTTTGTAAAATTTCAAAACTAGGTATTCAAAATTTCAAAACCCACGGTTATGAGTCCAAGCCAAACCTCTGAATCCGATCATCATCCAAAGATTTTTATAGGTCAGATCCATATTTACATTTAAAACTTCATAGTGGACTCTTATTTCTATAATAGACCAAACAAGATCCAAGCAACCCCAAGGATTGGCAAAATTTGGACCAAATTTAGTTCTCAATGTAACAGCCTGAATCCCTCTCTATTCCTAATGCTGTAATTTTGATAGCCAAAACTGCCCTCTGTTCATGGAACCAACCATATATGTGCACCAGAAAAATGGTATTCCTTCCTACCATACATAAAATGTGCTAAAATACACCAAATAGGCCATTTTCACATTACATGACAAACATTTTTCACAGTTCATGTAATTACAGACACCTGTGATCAAGCAAGATACTGACTATGAGTAGCCACAACCATTTTTGTGTCAGCATAGATTCACTTCAATATTTGAATTAGTTAGGGAAAGTGGTGTAGTGACTATTTATATGGGACTGAATAACTGTTACTAAATACCATTGCAGATTAAAACCTGGATTGTCCCTCACATTGAATTTATGTGAGGAAAAAAAGCAAGTCTGGGAGGGAAAAGAAATCCCAGATCCCCTTGTGAAATTTCCCTAGGATCATTCCAACAGAGATATGAGGTCAGGGATTTAACCCATAAACCCTACAGATCTCAAAGGATTTACAAGAGGTGGGGACCATCTCCACAGATGCTTTCTGCCACCTCTGTGGCAAACTGTAATCTTATGCTGCATTAACTGTCCATCAGCTTTTCTTGCAGATGCTCACGGGAGATGTATTTCTACTTCTATTACATCCCAGCTTTGTTCTGCCCACTCCTCAGCTGCACATTTTGGATTCTGAATTCAGGGACAGGATGGAGGCAGAGGAAAGCCTCAAAGTTGGCTTTAACTATCCTCTTGATGCTGATGGTTCACAACTCGGCTCATCAGTAGAGAGGTAATCTTCTTTCATCCAGTCTAGTATCTCAGCTAGAAAAGGGCAGAGAAAGATAAGTCCATTTCTCAGAGGATTTAGATATTTTAAATTCTGATTTCATTCTGATTTGGAACAAAACCCCACAATTCTGAAATTCTATCTGATAAGGAACAGAATCTGGAATCTGGGGCAGTCCTCATGGCAGAATGTCCCAGAGCTGCAGACCTTGGAACTCTTGAGGATACTAATTCCAAGGTAGTCTGCATGGCGGCCTGCCAATGAGCTTGGAGGGACAGCTGGCAGGAAACCAGGCTGAAACCAGAAAACCAGGAAACCAGAAAATCCTGTCTAGGTTCCAACAGAATTTAAGTGAAATTGAATTTCCACTTAATAAGCCTCTACAATACATGTAAGCAACAAAGCTGTGTCAGATTCTTTACACACATTTGCTTTTAAAAACAGAAGTCACTGTCCAAAGTTTAACATACCTGGGCACTGAACTGGAAAGAGTACTTCAAGGTTTCTGTGATGGGGGTTGTCAAGGCTGGATCCCCACTTTGAACTTTAGGGTACAAATGTAGGGGCCTGCATGAAAACTTCTAAGCTTAACTACCAGCTTAGCTCTGGTCCGCTGCCACCATCCCAAGGCTAATTTCCTTCCCTGGGAAGCCTTGAGAGACCTTCACCAATTCCCTGGTGAATACAGATCCAAACCCCTTGGATCTTAAAACAATGAGAAATTAACCATTCCCCTCCTTCCTCCCACCAACTCCTGGTGAATACAGTTCCAACCCCCCGGGATCTAAAACAAGGAGAAATTAACCATCCCCCTCCTTCCTTCCACCAACTCCTGGTGAATCAAGATCCAAACCCCTTGGATCTTAAAACAAGGAAAAATCAATCAGGTTCTTAAAAAGAAGGCTTTTAATTAGAGAAAAAGGTAAAAATCATCTCTGTAAAATCAGTATGGAAATTAACCTTACAGGGTAATCAAACTTAAAGAGCTCAGAGGACTCCCCTCTAGTCTTAGGTTCAAAGTACAGCAAACAAAGATAAACACTCTGGTAAAAGGTACATTTACAAGTTGAGAAAACAAAGGAAAACTAACACGCCTTGCCTGGCTATTTACTTACAAGTTTGAAATAGGAGAGACTTGTTTAGAAAGATGTGGAGAACCTGGATTGATGTCTGGTCCCTCTCAGTCCCGAGAGTGAACACACTCTCAAACAAAGAACACAAACAAAAAACTCCCCCCCCCCCAAGATTTGAAAGTATCTTGTCCCCTTATTGGTCCTTTAGGTCAGATGTCAGCCAGGTTACCTGAGCTTCTTAACCCTTTACAGGGAAAAGGATTTTGGAGTCTCTGGCCAGGAGGGATTTTATAATACTGTACACAGGACAGCTGTTACCCTTCCCTTTATAGTTATGACAGGGGTCTACTTACCCCACACTAGACCAGAAAGGGTTAAGCCCATATTATTGACAGTGGACGTCCCACCTCCCTGGTGGGACTGGGCATGTGCCAAATGCTTTAGCAGTATAAAGGGAGGAAGCCCAGCTCATTCTGGGCTGGAGGCTGCAGGGGAACGACCTGTGGAGGTCCAGCCACAGCCCCTGACTGTGCCAGGAATCAGAGCTCCCCGGGTCCACTTGAACCCTGGTGACTGGAGGAGCCACAGGAGGCGACTGGCACAACTGACCACGGAGAATCCGAAGCCTCATGGGACACCCCAACGCAGATAATGGTAGAAAGTGACCCAGGGAGGGTGACGGAGTGGTACCTCCCACCTGGGAAACTTCAGCATGTTTTTGGTAGGACCACCCGCCTCCCCTCGCAAATTGCTCTGCCACTGTTAGAGCCCTGGGTTGGGGACTGGTGGAGTTGAGTGGACCCGGGGCCATCACACTCCTTGAACTCTGGTTGCTAGACCATGCTGCTCTGCACCCCAAGGATGACTCCATTGAACTCTGCTGCTAGGCCACATTTCCCTGCACCCCAAGGGCTGTTCTATTGACTGTGGCCGCTAGGCCACACTGCCCTGACCCTAGGGGCATAGACTGTCACAGTTACCTACAGAGAAGTTGGAATTGTTATGACACTGATTCAGGTTCTCAAAGGGGCAAAAAGAATGAGAGAACTACATGTGGTCACTGGTCACCTAAACTTTGCATGCTGGGTGATGGCTCCCAGGTGGGAATTTTGTATGCATCTGGTGTGCGCCTCCCCTGGAGTGTAAAACCCACACCACTTTGACAAGGGAAATGAAGGAAGATTTAGAAGCATGGGGAAATTTCTGGAGGAGTTTAACAGAGTTTCAAATACATTGTTCAGACTGGTTGTTCAAGACTGAGCTGCACGTACAATCTGATGCTTTGGAAGGCATAGGTTTAGGGGTTTACTATTAGGGAGAGTGGTGGGTGCAGAGGTGGCCAGAAAGCTGGGTGGATACAAGTCCCCCCCCCCCAGCCAAATTAGTGGCAGTCAGTAATTGGAGAGAAAACTTTCAGAACCAAAAATGTCCTTTTCTGGTGTGACAAACAATTGGTGGTCCATACTGTGACCAGACAATCAGCTAGGAGTGCTTGGGTAATGGGGCTTGTGAGGGTCTTGCATTACACTTCCTGTGGTTTTCATGAAGTACATGTCCCAGGAGTGGAAATGGTATTGCCAATGGTCTATCTCAAATTCAGGATGACAGATTCTGGGACCTCTTCCCATTTGCTAGCAGGAATCTGCAGGTTATGCCTCAACAACTCTGGAACCTTGGCTCATGACATCTGTAGGACTAGTCAATGATTCAGTTGCCTCACAGATCTGAGGACCTATAAGGCCAGCATCTTGGAGTTCATAGAATTTAGGGCACAGGAAGGGCTTCATTATGGGCAGCCCATACCCATGGAGCAGGTGGTGCAATATGTTGTGTCTTTGACCTACCACGGTTGGCTCCCTCCACTATCTCTGCTCGGCTAGCCAGCCCGTCCTACTGAAATATGTTGGCAGGTTTTCCTGACCCATGCAGGCATTTTGAAGTATGGAACGTCTTTGAAGGGTGGTCCAGGAGGGACAACAGGTTACCCATAACAATGGAAACCCTGACAGAGTTATTAAAGACTCTACCATGGTCTGCAGCTGTGTGAGGGACTCCATTTTATTTAATGTGGCATTTGGTGTTGCCTTCTTTGGGGTGTTTAGAGTGAATGATCTGGTGTCTATGGCAGCTGCAGACAGGTCCCAGCATGCATTAAACTTAACAAATGTGTAACTAACTGCAGGAGCCATGTCCCTGCATTTAAGATACTCAAAAACAGACCAGAAGGGAAAGAGGCTTATGTAGTGGTGAAGGAATGAGTAGACAAGAGCTTTTACCCCATGAAGGCAATCAGAGCCTTATTAAAAGTCTGGGGACCACAACCAGGCATGCTGTTCACAAACAGTGATGGCAGTTTCCTCACAAGGTATTAATTCAGCAAGGAAAAAACTTGCATTACTTCAGTCTTGACCCAAGAGAGGGTATTCATTCTTCAGGATGGTGGCAGCCATGTCAGCAGCTGCAGGGGATTTTGGCCCACAACAGGTACAGCCAATAGGGTTCTGGAAATTGAGGTGATACAAAATGTAGGTCCGCATCAAGGAAAAGATGGCAAGAGATAGTAAAATCTAACTAACCCAATTCACCTGCTTGTTTCAGGGGCTACCCAGAGCATATGCAATATTTGGATTTGTGGGCAGTCTGTAGGGCATTGGGACCACAAGAGGGTGGCTAGGATGTCAGCCATATCAAGATGGCTTCAAGGCCAAAGCTGTTTGCAACTGGTGGTTGGCAGAAGAAGCATGCAGTGGGATCAGTTTATGCCATTTCTGCACTCACTGACAAACAATACAGACCCACTTCCTGTGCTTGTTATTCGCCTTAGCAAGAATGATCTCAGGGGCTGTACAGGAATCAACTTGACAGATGGAATCCAGAGGGATGTTAGCTTGATTAGGCAATCGTGGTCAGAGGTTAAGTTAGTATGTTCAGAAATGCTTTCAAGGCCCAGCCTGTGTGGACAAGCTTAGAAAAAAAGTGAATACAGAGGTCACCAAGATATTCCTGGAGAAAGGAGGTTCAGTGATACAGCATAGGGATATCCATTACAATCAGCCTGAATTTTTCAGGGAGGATGGTGTACACATGTCAAATGGAGGTGCTGACATATGGCGATAGAATGTGAGGGAATGGGTTGGGCAGGAGTTGTGACACCAGGCAAAGTGGTTGGGGCTGTCCGCATCAAGGTGACAGAATTTAGCATCTAATACACATTTTATTTAATTTTAAGAGTCACACAGTTAATAATGTGACTCCAGTTTAAACCATCAGCAAGGAATGGAGTAGATAACTGTTCCAATACACTGCATACACCTGTTCCCATATACAAACACACCATGATTTAGCAAACTGGGGCTATGATGGGCATGTGTGATTTCTTCCCCATGTGTTGTATAATTTAGAAAATCCTAGTAAAAAAATAACTACCTTGTGAACAATCTTTCTTGTAGAGGAACACTTCTGTTTTTCAGTATTAATAAGAAAACACATTTAGAAAATAATTAAAGATATTCATAATTTCAGGCAAAATCTCAAAGGTATTGGATATAGTATTCTATGTTCTCTAAAGTCATTCTCCTTACTACATTGTTTACACTTAGTTGCCTTACGTATACATAGACAATAAGACCCACAATTGAAAGCAGACAGCAAGACAAGCATGACCAATAACACTTCACTGCTGTACCAATACTTTAAATGAAGTTGGAAGATCAATTCAATTTCTAGCTTTTCTCAGAATAGCGCTGCCCAACAAGATAAAGAATGATGAATGCTGATCTCTTAAAATCACTAAGGTATAAAGCGTTACAAAAAGTTACTTGTATTTTTTTTTAAAACAGTGATAATGCCTCTACTGATGAATCACAATTATGTGGCTGTCCTAAAGCTTATCAACAGCATTGAAGAATGAGGTAATTAGTAAAAATAAAATGCAAAATATTACCGGATGCTGGAACATTTTTCTTCACACATTTAGGATTAGAGTCTCATCTGACAATGAGAGAATCTACATGCAAAAAAAATGTAAATATGATGTGTAAACTCAGTTGTTTTTCCTAATAACTGAGTTATTTCCAATAAACTAGAAAGACTTGGAACATTAGCCTTTTAAACCTCACAGTAGATTGCTGAATAAGGGGCAGATTGTGACCAGCTTCTATACAGGGTGCACAAAGGATAGGGGCAGCCTTAACCCCTGGTACTTCTCCCTGGGGCTTCAGTCACACAAAGAATTTGCCAGGGGAAGTGCAGAGAGTTTGTTCTGCCATCCCAAGCAATGTAGCACCATTCACACATCTCCTGACGTGCATATGCTTGGTTGCACAGCCCCACACCAACCCCAATGTAGAGCTGTGGCTAAACGACACAATAGAACACTAAGGGCTTGTTTACACTGGCAAGTTTCTGCACAGTAAAGCAGCTTTTTGTGCTCAAACTGCAGACATGTACACACTGCCAAGCCACTCTGTGTGCAGAAACTCCTCAGTTGCAGTGTTGCAAAAAACTCACCTCGACGGGAGTCATAAGGCTATTTGCGCAGAGGCTCCATTGCTCTATTACCAGTGCAGACACCTGATTGCTTTCTGCACTGTAATTGGCCTCCAGAGCTATCCCATAATGCCTCAAGTGACCGATCTGCTCATTGTTTTGAACTCTGCTGCCCTGGAGATATGCGCCCCTCCACTTTCAAAGCACCATTTCTGACAGCCCTTGCGTGCTGTGCTGATCTGCTCCAGGACACAAAGCAAACCATTAATGTGGAATGCTCCTGCTATTGAACACAGAGAGAGAGAGAGAGAGAGAGAGAGAGAGAGAGAGAGAGATTGCTGTGCAGAGAGACCTGGTTGCTTCTTGCTGCTGTCTGAATTTACAAGACAGCATGTTGACACACTCTCTGTCCCCCAAAACACACTCTCTCTCCCGCCCTCCATACACACACACACTCCTTGTCACACCCCCTACCCCACCCCTTCAGTTGAAAAGCAGCTGGCAATGTAGAAGGATGCTCATGGAACAATGATGCTGTGCCTGCCCCATGAGGCTTTGCAACCTTTCTCAAAGCACCTGTGGCCAGTTGCACAATGGGATAGCTACCACAATGCACTGCTGTCTTTGCCGTTGCAAGAGCTGCTAATGTGGATGCACTCCAGCATCACAAGGAGCACAGTGTGGACACGCAACAGTGGTTTAATTCCAGCATTTTAATAAAAATGGTATAATTTGTGGCGCAGAAACTTGCCCTAAGAAACAAGTTTCTTTGTTCTGAATGTAGCTATTGAAATCAGATATCATATTATAACCAGTGTTGTCCTCAGCCACATCTCTTCCTTTACCTTCTTGTATACTTTAATGTGCATTAAATAATCAGGGTACTGTTAATTCTGGCTAGACTTGGCCACCATATTGCATAAACAGGAGTAATCTGCATAGGATAGATGTGTGTAGAGCTGGGTCAGACCACAATAATAAATGTTAATAATAGGCCAAATCCTGTTAATTATATCCATGCAAATAATTTCACAGGCAAACCCCTGGGTTCCTACACAGAAATCCAGGAGACAATTAATTCAGACAAAACTGCTATTAAAATTTCTCTCGTCTCCCTCTGAAAAAAACACAGTGGGGCCCAGGCAATAGCAGCATGGTAGAGCATTACACAGTAGTCAGGATGTTTGCTCCTGTCTTCATGGGCCTAGTAGTATTTTGACTTGCACATCCCTTGGAGCCATAGGTCTGGGATCTGTTCCTCCCCATTTTGCAGCCAAATCCCAAAACTGTTTAAATTGGATAATTTGTAGTGAAACATCACCAGCTGATATGTTCAGAGCCTTTCTACCTGAATGGCCCCCTCCTGTGGGTATTTCTCCTGAGAGGGAGCAATCTGAGCATGTGATAAAAAGATGTGAAAATAAATAATCTTCTTTTTTAACTGCAAATTCCCTTTAATAAAGCAACATATATGCCCCATAACTTTACTATGTTTCTTTTCCCCTGTAAATTCTTGTTAGATTTAGTATGTGTTTTTGTATGACACTTCTTCCTGGTCCCTCTGAAGTCAATAAGAGTGTGCAATGGAAACTCTTGCAATGGACAAGGCACATAATTATTTAAGCAAAACTATGCTTCAGACATATGTATTAGTGCTGCAGCTGTTTACCAGAAATTCAACTTCTAACAAGCAGACCTGGCACCTCCAAGTAATTATAAAAGCTCCTGAACTTACTGGTGCAGTTCCCATTAGGCTCAGAATGAAAAGCAAGCCTGCATTATGGCAAAAAATATGATGTCTTGCCAGAGAAATTCAAATTGCTCTTAGCACCAGAGCCAAGGGAGCTCTTTCTACATTCCCGACATCATAATGCAATGTTCAGAAAGATCTCTTATTGCCTTAGGATTTCATTCTGAACATGTTTTTCCATGCCTGTCTTTCCTTCTACATCTACATCTTCCAGCTACATCCTGAGCCAGGCCAATATCCCCACCCCACAAGACAAGTTCACTCTGAACATTCCAAGAAGTGCCAGGTGGTCTCATCACCATTTCCTAGCCAAAACAGAGTCATCTCTTGGGAAAAAGAGGCTTCACTCATATGCTTGACTTTTTTTTAGAATGAACAAAATACAGTAAATTATAGTGATCCCCTTTTTTTTAGCTCGGGTTATTGATTTACTTGAGATCAAGCAGAAAAACCGTACAACAGCAGGATAAATAGTCTGGGACTGATTCTGCTCGCATCTACAGTGCTGTAAATGAGGAATAACTCCTGAAATCAGTGGAATTACACTGGTGTAAAAATGGTGCATTTTAGTAATTGTCCAAGCTTCATAAAGAAGACTATCTGGAAATATACATGAAAATGAGCACATTAACCACTTAATCTCTTCTTGGGGATATCTCCAGTGACTTTACTTAAAGGGATGCTGCAAAAATGAGTAGACCAAAAATGTGACCTGCCTTTGGTCTGAAAGAGGATCCCTCTCCCAGCAGACAAACAGCTCGACGACGCAAGCTGACCTTGATAGTCCCCAGATCCTCTGGCCCTAGACTCCCCTGTTAAATTTCTCTCTACACCAGGAAAGTAGATGTACATGAAATACCTTGAAATTAGCCAGGCTTCTAAAGGTAAAACAATTTCTTATCTTATTTGTAACTTCTCCACAAATCATCAGGGTTGTTTATTTTAAAGCGAGAAATGGATCATTTTTAACATCAGGCACCTTTTCCCACGTTCATGAAGACCTATCCAGAATAAAAGGTTATTTAGAGGTTGTTTTGTGTTCTATTCCCTTGTCCTTTATTTTTTTAACTGATGTTTTACAGCTGTTTTGCTTTTGTTGTTGTTTTTTGTTTTTGCTTTTTGGCTTGGAAAGTGGGATACTGTTCCACTGTCCCTGAGCAATCAAAACAAGGAGGAGTCTTTCTTCTCCAACAGTTTATAGCTAAAATACCTTAGGCCTTGGCTACACTCGCAGATTCACAGCGCTGCCGCGGCAGTGCTGTGAAGCACGAGTGTAGTCGCGCCGCCAGCGCTGCGAGAGCTCTCTCGCAGCGCTGCAAGTACTCCACCTCTCCGAGGGGAATAGCTTGCACCGCTGCAAGCGAGCGTGCAGCGCTGCAGGCGCTGATTACACTGTGCTTTACAACGCTGCACTCGCTGCGCTCGGGGGGGTGTTTTTTCACACCCCTGAGAGCAGCAAGTGCAGCGCTGTGAATTACTAGTGTAGCCAAGGCCTTAGTTGAAAAGGGCGCTTGAAGAAAGCAGAATTGGTGGTGATAGTATGTAGAGTTAGGCCTAATCCACAATATTTGAATCTAGATCTGACCTTCAGAGTTCAGCGTGTTCGGACCTTGGCAAAAATTCGGATCCACCTGTGGAATTCATTGAAGTTCAGGCACATTTGGATATGAGGTTTTGGTTTGGGACCTTTTGTAAAATAGGCAATAGCATGGATATGCCAGATTCAGTGCAGTGTAAGTTGATACAGCTCCACTAGAATCAGTTGTACGCACTTACATCAGAGCTGAATTTGGCCCCAAATATTTCCCTGTAAGATCATTAAGACTACATGGAAATCAAAAGCCATTTGAACTAATCATCATGCCCATTTACAGTTTCATAACTACAATATTAATTCAGGCTTGAGAAGTCCATGTCATTACTACCAAATATCAATTCAATCTAGTTTTCTATTTCTTGGAAGACTTCTGGGAAACAACTTTCATTACTAAATGTAAAAACAGTGATAGGGACAGATCAGAAAGGAAAGTAAGTTCCCCTTGTAAAATGTCTACCATTGAAATAGTGAAATCTGTAAAAAAAAACTTGGGGGAAAAAAAATCCTCTAAACATCTGTCAGTCTAGAAGATTTAGTTGAAAAGTTGCTTGGCTAGCAGCATCTTAACAGCCTCTTGTAAATTTATATGTATATAGTATTAAGCAGCAAGAAATGATGTTTTCACAATTACTGTATTTTCTTCGGGGGAAAAATAGATTACTCTCACCACCTTTCCTTAATTAAGCACGAAAATCTGGAAATGAGCTATAAGGCCTTTTTTCCACATCTACTATTACCCACCATCCTATAAAATATACATATGCTTTACCAGCATAAGGAAGTGCTTTGCAGCTTACATGATCCATCAAATAGGCGATGCAAAACTGGAATTATATCACTTTGTCATCCAAAAATCAAATTTGTGATAGAAGGACGCACACCTGCATCACTTCCTTCAGTGCACCAGAACTCCATTTGATGAGACTGACTTACAGTCCACATCACTAGCTTTCCCTGAATTGTACTGTCTTTCCAAAGTCATGAGATTGATTAATGGCACACATACAGTAGTTTGATCATCAGAGCAGCAATGAGAAGACTGCAGGATTTTACCCAATGATACTTTTATTTTATATATCAGTGTAGAGCCAGAATAGTTACCAAACATTGGGCACTAGACAACTGGAAGCAAATAAGAAAACCCAATCCTCCCCAGGTTTAACTGTTAATATAAAATGTTTGCTTATTAAATATATTTAGGAAATTGGAGCAAGAATGTTTGTCTTTCCTGGTTCTGTTTGCTCAGCTCACCATTTTTATATGCATAGACAGGAGGTGATCTTAAGATAGTGATAGAACCAATTATAAGCCTTATTCATGGAAACAAAAATTGTTGTCTGTGCTTAGTGTGCATTGTTTTTACAATACTGAGCTTGTTATTTGGGACAAAGATAGAGCACACTTTGCTCACAGTAAAGGTCTTGTGGTTTTACTAGTGTGAGATCTGGGCAGAAATAAAAAACTATGATTGTGAACTGTCCCTTTTCTATATAATGCTTCTTTGAAACATCAGGGATTCACAGTAGTTGAAGTAATTAGATAAGGCTTTGTTCCTTTCACCTAAAGGAGCAGCCATGTGGTGGTAAAGCACAAGAGAAAACTATCAGATCATATGTACTTCAGTTCTCCCTTGGCACCAAAAATCATCTTCTTGACCTAGTAAAATGCTTGCAACAAAATATGGATAGCTATAACAGTGCATGTGCTCTGTTCTGAAGAACTAGGGGCGTAATTTTTAGCATGAACCCTAAAATGTCACGAGTGGTATGTGAACAGTTCTGAAATGGATATATACAATGAAATTATGGGGGACTAGGCCATTAACAAAAGACAGATTCTGACATAATTTTCAGTGCAAATACCAGGTGAAACCTGGTGGTTTTCAATGAATTTCACTGCAGATTTAGGGGTTAATTTGAACTAGAATTTACAGAAAATCAGGGTTTGTGAATCCACGTAAATCAAAACCAAAGCAAAAATGTGCAGCAATTCAATGCAGAATCAAACAACCAAGTTTCTCACTGCTCTAATTGCTAGTCCAAAAAAACCATCAAGTGAATTAGATGATGTCTCTGTGGTGTTCCCGTTATGGCAATGAGAGACAGCCTAATCCCCCAAACTGGTTGATTTCAAGGGAGTTCCAGTCAGAGGGCTTGTAGAATCAGGCCCAGAGGAGAAAGAGACTCCAAGTCAGTCACCAAAGAAAGGAGGAACTTAAGAAGAAAGTCCTAAAGAGAATCAGTGCTTGAAATGAGGGAGAAAGACCAGAAATGCCCATGTGCCCTACTATCAAGAAGAAGTATAAATTCTAAGGAACATTTTTTCCCCCCCTGTGAATCAAAAGAACAGCAGGCAAGGCAAATTAGTGACAGCAAAAAAAGTAGAAGGAATGAAGTTTCCCATAAGAGAAATCTGCTCTGAGGAGCTGCTTGAAAAATATGCATGCAGTATCAGGGGAGGAACATCTGCTACTCAGTATGCAGCAGACCACCAAGACTGCAGTAGAAAAGAGGTGGGAGGAATGGATAGATGGGAACTAGATCAGGGTAAGTAGAGCAAGGATTGGCATCCCACTGAATGGCATGACCTCTATTATAACTCTCCCAGGTACTCACTCCCACTCCTCAATCTAAGGGTAGCATTCACAGGGTAATCACTGTGATAGGGGCAGCTTCCACAGACAAGTTATCGTGTTAGTAAATTGCCCATCAGATACCAATTTGAAATGGTTAAGTATTTTACAGCTATGAAATACATAGCTTCAAAGTGGCAAAAAAAAAATCTTTATATGAGCAAGGAAACTCCTCACCATACAAAAGCTTCCAATGCTTAGTAGTTAATACAGAGAGAGAAACATGGTGATAAAAGAACAAATACGCTTATTGTAGTATACTATGTCAATTCCAAATCTGGAAGAGAAGGATGGTAGCAAAGCAAGTACATAGGATCCTTTTGTGACTAATCCCATATAATAGAAGAGACAGAAGTTAAAAATATAAAAAAGCTGCTGCCCTAGGCATGCTTTTTACTATCTTTAGTTCTTTGTTGTTCATTTCTGTTTGGTTCAGTAAACTCTTTCAGTTTTAATGGTTCACTAAGTTGGATACCTAGAAATTACAGCATAGTATTTTAAAATGTAGGTACCTGGACAAGAGCACATAAAAATAAATGTTTTCTTTTCTGATCAGCTCAGTAATCCAGTAATTGGCCCTTCACAACATTTAAATTGCTAGGTTACAATTTTATATATTATTTGAGTTATAGGCTCACATATATTGATGGAATCATCATTTTTTTAATTAATGTAGTTATTTTCCCATCTTTGTTTTCAAAATATTGTCATTTGATTTGATGGTGTTCCTTCTTCTTCTTTAACTTAAGAAAGTAAAAATAGCCATACTGGATCAGACCAGTGGTCCGTCTAACCCAGTATCCTGTTGTCTGATAGTGGCCAATGCCAGATGCTTCAGAGAGAATGATCAGAACAGGGAAATTATCAAGTGATTCATTCCCTGTTGTCCAGTCCCAGCTTCTGTCAGTCAGAGGCTTAGGGACACCCAGATCATAGTGTTGCATCTCTGACCATCTTGATGGCTTCTTACTGGATGCAGAGCTTGCCATTCCAATTTGAGGCAGCCTTATTAGAAAGATGCAGAGCCCTCAGACAACCATCAAACCTAGTCAGAGGGCAGTCATCAGTGATATGTGTCATTCTCTGTCTTTGGATCCTCTTGTTGGCCCCAGGTCTGAAGGCTGGCTGCATATTGACCCTGTTCCGTTCAAAAATGGTCCTGAAGTGCCCATGAGCAGTGTGGCAAATCAAAGTCAGGTACACGCATGATGAATTCAGTCATAAGAGGCTGATTACTGACATCAGATGCAAACCATTCTTCATGCCACAACAACATCACAGAGAAATCTGGGCAGATCAAGTGTGCCTACAATGGGTGCCTTGATGACCAACGTACTCTTGGATAGTCAGAGAGGTCTGTATATAGTGGTAGGCTCAGGTCTTCTCAACCATTCTGGCTATAGCTTCCTCATGATGGATATGTGGAGAAGTGATGCTGATTAACACGGGGAGTGATGGTACTAGTGTGGGTCAAATTGTCCCAGTTATAATGTGTGTGGTTCAATGTAGTTGCATGTCAATTAAATTAAAATGAGACAAGGGAGCCAGCTCAGAGCACAGCATTCTGATGAAGAGCAACAGAGGGCTAAACTGGATTATTGGAGAGTTTGAATGTTTGCTTCCCATAACATCCGAGCCAATGTGTTTAGAAGTTGTTACTTATCTCACCTGAGCTGCAGTTTCCTGAGGGGGTTAATATATGCAAGAGATCTATCTAGGGTTATTCCGAGGTAGACTGGGTGGACATCATGTTTCAAGTGATGTCCATTAAGATAGATATTCAATTCTTGTCTGCTCTGGCATTGTAAAGATGGAACACACCTGCAACTAGTCAGACTTGGTTGTAGAGGCCACTGACTACAGTATTCAACCATCTGAATCGAGTCAGCATTATAACGGTGTTTCCCCAGTTTCAGGAGATCAATGACTTTTGACATTTGCCACGTCTTCAGAAGTCACTCTTTGTTGACCAGTCACATGAAGAACTGCACCAGCAACTGGTGGGCATGAGTCCTGAGGTGCTTCAAGAACTCTGGTTACATGTTGCCATAGTCAGCAACAGTACTGCTCCTAATATCGCTCAGAATTTTGTATAACTAGGTGGCTGTGAATGGTTCTATGTACTACCCAGTGGTATTTCTTCAATGGAAATGAGATCATTCATCATGGATTTATTGTCTGACATGCTTCTCGTTTGGGGCCTTTGATGCATTCAGCAGATGGCTGGATGCTTGGTTTGTGATAATAGGTGGTCATCTTAGGCTTGGTGGTTGCTGAGCTGCACCCAGACAACAAATCAAATTCCAGCATTTTGAGCTTGAGTGAGTGATGTCTAAGTTCTGAGTAGTCTCTTCCTCTCATACCCATATAGCAGCATCTACTCAATTAGATGGTCAATATCTGGATTATCAGAGGATTCATACTGACTGAGCAGTTGAGCACATCCAGCATCAAGTCATGGCATGTAGACTGGACAGAGGCTGAATGGTATGGATGCTCAGGATGCTTTGGTATGGTATGGATGATGAAGATGGCTCCTTGGAATCAACTGAAAGATTAATTGACCAAGATGATGTGTGATGGTATGGAGACCACACATTTGTCTACACCATTGATGTACTTCTTCCACTCTGTCTTGCTGAAGTTCCATCTTGGCTTGGTAAAGGTTCTAATGACAGGAGTTGTAGGTTGATGTGGATAATCAAAGATCAGGGTTGACTCTGTAAGAAATCTTCCAAAAGCAGACATGATGCAGGTTGGGAGTAACCATCCACGGAGGTCACGAATATCCATTGATGCACCTATCTCCATGAGCTGATCAAATTCTTTTGTGAACCCAGTTACACTTTTAACCTTCACAACATCCCCTGGCAATAAATTCCACAGATTGACTGAATTGTGTGAAGTAGTGCTTCCTTTTGTTTCTTTTAAACTTGCTGCCTTTTAATTTCATTGGGTGACACCTGGTTCTTGTATTATGGGAAGAGATAAATAACACTTTCATATTCATTTTCTCTACACAATTTATTACAGTATAGCCCTCTATTATATCCCTCATTAATTGTCCATTTTCTAAGCTGAACAGTCCCAGTCTTTTTGTCTCACCTCATATGGAAGCTGTTCCATCCTCCTAATCATTTTTGTTGCCCTTATTTGTACCTTTTCCAATTCTGATATATATATATATTTTTGAGATGGGGCAACTAGAACTGCATCCATAATTCAAGGTGTGGGCATATTATGGCTTTCTATAGTGGCATTATGATATTTTCTGTCTTACTGTCTTTCCCTTTCCTAATGGTTTCTAACTTTCTGTTAGCCTTTTTTGACTGCCACTGCACAGTGTGTATAGTTCTCTGAAAACATCTACTCAAGGACTCCAAGATCTTTTTCTTGAGTGGTAACTGCTAATTTAGACCTCATCATTTTGTATGTGTAGTTGAGATGAATGTTTTCCAATGTGCATTACTTTGCATACGTCAATATTGAATTTTATCTGCCATTTTGTTGCCTAGTCACCCAGTATGTGAGATCTCTTCGTAACTCTTCACAGTCTGCTTTGGACTTAACTATCTTAAGTAATTTTGTATCGTCTGCAAATTTTGCCTCCTTACTGTTTACCCCTGGTTCCAGATCATTTATAAATATATTGAACAGCACTGGTCCCAGTACAGATCCCTTGGGGACATGGCTATTTACACCTCTCCATTGTGAAAACTGACCATTTATTCCTACTCTTTGTTTCCTGTCTTTTAACCAGTTACTGATCCATAAGAAGAACTTTCCTCTTATTTCACGACTGCTTACTTTGCTTAAGAGCGTTTGGTGAGGTAACTTGTCAAAGGCTTTCTGAAAGTCTAAGTACACTGTATCCACTGGATCACCTTTGTCCACATGTTTGTTGATTCCCTCAAATAATTCTAATAGATGGGGGGAGAATCAACACAGCTTCATCAAACATATCATGTTTGTCTGTGTGTCTCGTAATTCTGTTTTTTACTATAGTTTCAACAATTTGCCTGGTGCTGAAGTTAGGCTTACTGGCCTGTAATTGCTATGATCACCTCAGGAGACTTTTTTAATAGTTGGCATTACATCAGCTATGTTCCAGTAATCTGAAACAGCGAGCAATTTTAGTGATAGGTCATATACCACAGGAGTAGTTCTGCAATTTCATATCTGAGTTTCTTTAGAATGCTTGGGTGAATACCATCCAGTCCTGGTGACTTATTACTGTTTCATTTATCAATTTGTTCCAAAATTTCTTCTATTGAGACCTCAATCTGGGACAGTTCCTCAGATTTGTCACATAAAAAAAAATGGCTCTGGTGTGGGAATCTGCCTCACATCCTCTGCAGTGAAGACAATGGAGAGAATTAATTTAACTTCTCCTCGATGGCTTTGTCTTCCCTGAGTGCTTCTTCAGTGCCTTGATAATTCAAGTAGCCCCACTGACAGCTTCCTACTTCTGATGATCTTAAAAAAAATTGCTGTTAGTTTTTGAATCTTTTGCTAGTCGCTCTTCAATTTTTTTTTTTGACATGACTAATCATTCTTTTATACTTCATTGGCCAGAGATTATGCTCCTGTTTTATTTTCCTGAGTAGGATTTTACTTCCAGTTTTTAAAGGATGCCTTTTTGATTCTTATTGTCTCTTTTACTTTGCTGTTTATTCATGATAGCATTTGGGGGTCCTCTTACTGTTTATTAGTACAGTAATTAATTATCATTATTATTATTTGGTGTATTATTATACATTTAGTTTAGTTTGGGGTATACATTTAGCTTTTTTAATTATTTGCAGCTTACAGTCATTTCACTTTTGTGATTGTTCCTTTTAATTTTCTTTTAACTAGTCTCATTTTTGTGTAGTTCCCCTTTTTGAACTAAAATGCTACTGTACTGGGTTTCTTTGCTATTTTCCTACCTATGAGAATATTACATTTAATTACATTATGGTCACTATTACTGAACCGTTCAGCTATATTCACTCAGTCAATATGGGGATAGTTGAAATGCCCCCTTATTATTGAGTTTTCTATTTTTATAGCCTCTCTAATCTCCCTGAGCATTTCACAATCACCATCACCATCCTGGTTTGTAGTATATCCCTACTGCTATATTCTTATTATTCAAGCATGGACTTTCTATCCATTAGAGATTCCAAGGTACAGTTTTATTCATTTCAGATTTTTAATTAATTTGACTCAGTGCTTTCTTTCACATATTGTGCCACTCTCCCATCCATGTGACTTACTATGTCATTTCTGAATATTTCATACCCTGGTATTACCATGTCAGATTGATTATCCTCATTGCACCAAGTATCTGTGAAGCTTATTATATCAATATCCTCATTTACTACCAAGAACTTAAGTTCACGCACTTTTAGTATTTTGACCTTGTGCAACTCTATACAAGCACTTACTTATAAAATTTATCTATATCTAGTTGGCTACCTTCGTTTGTTTAAATGTCTAATGTCAAACTATTGTGATGGACTGTTCATGAAGAAACTACAAAGTACCATTTGTAGAAATTATGTGCTGAATAATTTTAAATAATGAATAAGTCATGAAAAAATCATGAACTATTAGGTCACACATGTGAAAAGTCTGCAGATATATACACTGTAGACCTTAGGGTGATTTTGGCACCTTTTAAACATGATTGATAGGTGAGAGTACTTCAACATTCTCTAAGAAAGACTATTCACCTGATTTTTTTTCTTTTAAATGAATACAGGCTCTATTCTGGTCATTTCAAAGTAAGGCCCTGTTCCTGATAACTCTTCAATGTGAGTGGATCCCTTTGCCTCCAGGGATTAGGGCTTAAAAGATCACATTAATAGAAATGGAGGAGGGGGGCACCAAGAATACCCACACATTGCATATGCAATTTTCCCTTGAATGGTTAAAGGCCCATTGCTTTAAAGCACAAAGTCCCAGTTCCTGAAAAGTATCTAGGAACCTAATTCCCATTGATTTAGCTGGGAGTTAGCTGCCTAAATACTTTGGAGGAGTCCAATTGCTTTCAGATACATTTCTCCTCTCATTCTCATTCTCTTCTTCTGCTGCCACAAAATCATAGGATACTGCATGATCAAACAACAAAACCTGCAACAACAGCCTCCAAAATTAGTGACTCTGACTCCTAGTTTGATAGATTTTAATCATATGTGGGATGTGAAGATGCCATGTAGCCACCTTCAGCTTCTTCCAACCCATTTTGCATGGAATTTAAAGGAGTTTATTTCCCTCTGTTCTGTTCAATGGAAGGCAAGATATGGTCCTTAATCACACCTCTATCTGGTACAAAGGAAAGGCATAGAATCAGAACAGATACATGGAATAAAATGGGATAGAATCAAAATACTAGTAGTCCAGTTGTGTGTACCCCTTAAAATACCTCCATAGGCATCACCCTAATACTATAAGTAATGCCCTAACCTATTCCCATATGCTACAGAAAATAGTTTCTAGAAACTGCCTTATACATGTTCTGGCTAACACTAACACATTGTGTGATGAGTAATCTATGTTGATATATACCAGTTCTGTGAATGCTGCATAGGAGATTTGTGGTATATAACTTTTCATTAAAATTTGCCTCCTGTGAGTCATAATTCATTTTATAATAGGGCTGTAGGGTACACTGTTTTTATTAAAATGATAGCTGTGTTGATTATATAAGGTTTGGAATTTCAAAACAAGGGTTATTTTGTGACTCTTTTGTCACCATGACCTTCAAATTGTCTCTTCACTTCCCTCTTCAGTCTGACTTTCAGTTTTCATTTCTTTGAAAATGTGGTTCAATGGCACTTATAGAGATGCTGACACTAAATGGGAAACACGGAAAAATTCAAGTTAAAAATAATACTTTTTATGTATTTTTTTATATATATATATTGTATTGTATTTTGCTAACCCCAAAGGTATTTGCTTAACACAAGATTTGTTTTTATTCCTTAAGAATTCAGAAGTTTTCCCATTTATTCCCCAGATGAAGTCATATACCCTAACCCTGGGTTGTATTGGGGCTGTTTTCTGCTTCTCTACTGGTGGACAGCTAGTGTGGTCAGCCCTGGGAAACTCACCCTAAATTATGGAGATCTTCCAAATGTGTAACTGATTGCACATCATCCTCTTGCTGCAGCTGACATGAGATCATAGCCTGGGGAAAAGGGCACAGACACTGGGGGGAAAAGTGCTTAGCCAGGTTCTCTCTGTACCCTGAGAATCCCTGGTTGCTGTCTTGGCCAGTAAGAGCTATTCCATCTGATGTATGTTGAAACAACCTTCAGACTACTCTAATTTACAATAAGGGGAGCCCCAGAACTGGAGAAGAGCTAAGGTAGCTTAAAGAGAGGAGGAAGTTGCCTAATAAGAATATCTTCAAGTTTCATTGTAAACTATGTCACATAATGGACCTATGAGAATATATAAAAAAAAGTTTGTTTGCAATATTACACTTTTTCTAACTGTTGAGTAGTTGTAACACTTCACAGTTATATTTCTCCTGTGTTGCTTAAGGCTCATACATTACTATCATCTAGTCTAAAATCAATGTATGCACCTTAGGATTTCACTTTTTTTTCTTTTTAATAAGATTAACAGTATTTGTGATGTGGTATAACACAAGAGAATGCTTCTTTTACACCTTTTGGGATGTTTGAACACTTTTTTCCACTTCCATCTCATGATAGTTTTGGTTGCTTTTGGACAGAATAACTATTTGTTTAAGATCCACACTTCCCAGAGACAGTTGACTCTGCCTAAAAGGTACAATCAAGTACTGTCCTATTAAAGAAATATAATTCTGATACTTCTTTTCATTCTATTTTATTTTTAATTGTTTTCAACTCTTTAGAACACATTCTCCTGAACAGTCTCCTCCTTCATTTTTAATTGCATCTCAACTAATTTCAATCAAGGATTAGAATAGGGCATACAAGCAAATTTTCCTCATTAAAGGTGACCTTGATTTAGCTAATTCAAGTGGGTTTAAGATATTCTGCTTCTATATGATCTGTCAGTATCATTCAACATATTGGATCATACACAGAAACTGCTTTTACAGTACCTTGACTATCATAGGTATTTCTTATTCAGGGTAGTTCACTTTCTTGATTTTAGTTATATCTCTCTGAACGTTCATTTCAGGCAATTTACTCCAGTAGGAGGGGGCAATTGGATTTTTGTTTGTTGTCCCTCTAATTTGTTGGTTTAGATCTGTTCCGATTTGCCTGATATCTTCATGCACTACTTCTTCCTATGGCTTATGTTATCATTTATACCCAGATGACATACAAATCTATAATTCCTGTTGGTGTTTTCTGACTCTGCCTTTTTATTACTCTCTATCTGAGTCATCTCTAACTGGATGCATGCTAATCTTTTATTACACACAAGTCAGAAATGAAACATTGTGTTCCTTTTCTTGCCCTCCCCCCATGTCCCTTTAATGCTATAACCTCAAATATTACCTCTTTGTTCTCCTGAATTTTGGTACAATCTTGGATTCGTATTTATCTTTTTAAAAACTGTAATTATAATTTTTAAAATACATAAAAAGGTCAATTTAATTACTGATCAACTAAAATCCTGCAATGAATCTCTCCTGACTAGATTGCTGCAACAGACTCTATATTATTTATTTATATGTATTTCCATAACACCTAGAACCACTAGTCATATTTAAGTTACTACTAACTATGTTTCAATCTTTTTTATTGAAAATATAAAAAATGTTGTCAAAATGGTTTATCACAATGTATTGAAAACTGGGTTTTGTTGAACACAAATAATGATAATATTTTGCTAACATTATTGGTAATGTCACTTTTTTGGGAGCGGGATCTCAAAAAATTGCAAACAAAAGTTAAACCTTTGAAATGAAAATGTCTACAGTTCAGTATTTTAAAATGAAAATAGGTCTTCATTTTTCAACTAGTTTTACTTAGAATCTTGCAAGATCAGACCTTTAATCTCTCCCCCCTCCCCCCACCCACATACATAAAACCCTGATTGTGCTCTTTCCTTTATTACTACTTAAATTAAGGATCAATTTTAGCTTCCAGAACAGAGGTGGCCAGAGCAATCAGAACACAGGTTTTGTTCCTACATCACTCTAAATAAGGCAGAACAGGGACCTGAACCTTGGTCTCCTATCTTCTAGGCCAGGGCCGTAATCACCACGCTAGATAGTGTGAGAAAAAGAGCCTCTCTCGCGCGCACTCTCTGTCTCTCTCTCTCAGATCTACAGATGGTATTTATATTTTAGCTATCCTTTCATCACATGGTATTTACCATGTATGTAAACAATCAAGTTTCCATACATGCCAGATGCCTTCAATTTATATTGTACACGGAAAAAGACAGCATTACTTAAAACTCTGCCACATCATAGCCACTGTTTGTAATATCACTATCATTCCTGCCCTGACCTTATGTCAGCTGCTGTGAATCACTGAGTTTAATACTGTACCAGTTCCACTCTTGGGCATACTGCTGACATGCTTCTCAAAGATAAGGGGACCTCATAAAACCACTCTTGCTAGTCTTTTCTTATATATATATATAGAATTTTCTTTAGCCACTATTAATAAACTGTTCATAGTAGTCGAACATGGGATGGGGACCATGTAACAAGCAGACACAACATTGGATTTCACTTTTTTTTCCTTCTGCAGATCCAAACGTTAGAATCTTTTATGTCACTGTGGTACCAAGAAAATAATCATATTGTTGTCCAATTCATTTAATCAGTGATTGCTATCTTTTGGATTCAAACACTATTCTACTGAATTGGAATTTGACACCCTTCTTTTACTCAGCATTCTCGTTGAGGGCACAAACTAGCTTTATTGGAGATTTGGCTTTTACTTTCCTGGCAGTTAGGCAGTACCCCACATGTCCTTATCCTTATCTTCTTCCAGCCTCTCTGACTCCAACAGACTGCTTTTTGGAGCAGCAACATGCTCTATAACAAGCATCTTCTCTAGCCTGTCAAAGCCACACTGTTGCTTGCTATTATCGCCCTGGGTCAGGATATTTTCCTTCTTCACAGATATTCTTTCTAGACTCACTAGCCCTTTTATTGCAACATTGAAGGCTTTCACTCTCACAGTCCTTTTATTAATATTTTAAAACCATTTCAGCTGATCTTTGACTACTGATAAAACATCAGCTCTAGCTTATGAATATTTTATATGCAACTCACTCTGCCAGAGATTCTCTTTTCCACCACAACTTACTTTGCTGTTTAACTTGCTTAGGTTGCACCCTTTCTGAATCATCTATAGATGATCTATAGATGGAATCTATAGATGGAATCATCTATAGTACCAATAATAATTGATTTTTAGAGTATTGGGACAGTAATTGATAACGTTTATGGTATTATAAGGACATCATTTCCAAGCTTTCCTGTAAAAATATAAGGCTGAGGTTTTCAAAATTATCTAGGAGAGTTAGACACATCATTTGAATGAACACTAATGGGAGTTATGTATCTATATTCTATGACAGTTTTGAAAATCTCATGCTAAATGTAATGATACCATAATGGAAGCACATATTAATATTTTCTTTATACTGTCCTACCAATGAGCATATGATTTCATGATCAAAACAGTGGCATAACAATGGATTTATGATAGGTAGGATTAGCCAACTTCCATTTAGTTAAAGGATTCATATGGCCTATATATTTGTATGGATAAATTTATGTTTGAGACTTGTTTTAGAGGTTTTCATATATGCTGATTATATAGCCCTATACTCTGATATAGAGTATAGGGCTATATTTTCAATAATATGTTCCTAAATCACACATTTAAAAAATGCCATTGCATATGCAAAATGGCTGATTTGCCTTGAATCTGCAATTTAGGTAAACTGTTTTTGTAAGTTTAGCCCATAATATTTTATTCTTTCATAACCATTATACTACTTTATGATAAATTTTAGGAAAAAATGAAGATGAATGAATAAATGATGTTCTTTGTACTTTTTCTGGTAGTGCTGTATACATTAGCATTTGGTTCTATTTATGATCAAATATCTGGAACTACCACTAAACATACTGGTATTACAATGGCAAAGACTTTAAATCATTGTATTCTAATGATATTAGAAAAAAAAATTACAATGCAACCACAATAAAATTGGAAAAATCTCTTTATGAGACATTATTTATTTTAGCTAGCCTGGGGGTTAGAATGAATATGGCTGACCAATGTTAATGTAATAGTATTTTCAAACTATTTTTGCAAGGATAGATGCAGTGCATTTCTTAACTGTGATTGAAAAAAAAATATTGATACAAACAGAGACAAAATTTAAAGATATTTTGGGTAAGAAAATAATGTAAAAAACTCCCATAAAACTAAAACTCACTTCCGTAAAAGACGATACCATTCATACCATGATGCAAAACTATTTACCCACAAACTCACTATGGTAAAAGGACAACACCTCCCAACTGGGCTCATTAATTAAATCATATTCTGAGACTATGTAAATTATACTTCATCTTGAAAGGTGAACCCAAGCCAATATCATGGACCTCAACAATCAAAACTCTGGAACTGTTTGAAATTTGGATCCCAATTCGGCTTTGGAGTAATAGGTAAATTAGACACAGATTAGGTTAGGTATAGAATAGAGTTTAAAAAGATAAATACATTAGAAAGACAAAGTGCTTGCTATTAGCAAATGAGAATTTGCCAACAGTTACTACATATCGGAATTTATTTTTGCCATGTACTTAAAATAGGAGATATATGCTGTAAAAGTTGGCAAACATTGAATTTAACATCTTCTAGTATAATACATAGATCTATTTCCTGGATTTTACTATGCTTTCTCAGAATATGTTGTTCTTGACTAGAAAAAAATATTCTCTGAATTTCTGATGATAAAAATATTTTATAGTTTAATGCGGGAAGGGTATATAGTTTTACAACTTCAAAGCACTTTGTAAACAGTTTAATCAATCCTAAACTAACTGCATTAACTATGTCATCTTCTAAGAGCAATATAATTCATTGAGGTTTTCTGATAAATACATCTGTTTAATATGTCTTTCTTGATAATGATGTCTCATACAGCATTAAAAATGTCAAGGTGACTATGACATCTGAACACAAGTCAAAACCATTAGAAACATACAATTCCAAGCATGGGAAACATAATTGTATAAGTGTTTTTCAACACATTATTAACAGGAACAATAATTAATAAAAATGCAATTGAAAGGCTAATATGATGCAAGAACGTTGCAAATTGACTCCAGATCTTTCTCAGATGTCTATCTGTAATAGAAGCTCATTCATAATAGAGAGGTATAGATAATGATAAAGCTTTTATTGAGAAACTACAATGGTTAGAATCTGCAAATTCATTGGAGGGTTTGGGCTGTACACAAACTCACCAAAAAGTACCCCAATAAACATCTCCTGTAGCCACTATCCTGCCCCTGGAGTGATGTGGCCTCACAGGACCTACTGTATGTATTCAGGGAGTATCAGATGACCATTCCATGCACAACACACATTAGAAAGGGATCATCCTGCAGCACTGTGAGAGGGAAACTAAAGTTGTGTAGTTCCCACACTGAGCAGTACTTCTGGTGCTACACAGTTGTCAGACAACACATAGATAAGTCCTGTCCTGGATTCAGCCATCATGAAATGGATGCTGATTATACTGTACTGTCTAATTGTGGTTCTACCTCATCCTTGACCTCACAAAATACCATTCAGTAGTCAGGCTCTCTCCTACCATCCCTAACAAAGTCAACTTTATGTCCAGTTCTGAAGATGCCAGACCTCCCCCTATAGCAGAGTACTGCTCTATTCGCCTCTCCACCCTGATACACACACTCCCAAGAATACAACAGGTAAGAGGTAAAAGTTGTAGTATGCCAAGGATGTGTTATGAAGTCTCTTGGTGGGAGGAGCTTTTATGGGGACATATCAACCAGGGCTTGGTGGTAGCCCCTGTATAGTCAGACAGTTTGGATGTGTGTCTAGTTTGTTTACATACTTTTATCAGGGAGCTTGGCTCATGGGAGGAAAGGGATAATATGAGAGACAGGAGGAGCAGAAAGAGGGTGAAGTTTGTGATGGGGTCATAGGAAGGGGAAGGTACTCAGGATCACCACCCTCATCTTCAATGCCTTAGTATAGAATGCAGAATGAGATAAACTCTATGCCCTAAGGGCACCCAAAATGTCACCAAAGACAAATTAAATTTAAATAGATTTTGTTATACAGTGTCATGAGGTATGATATATATTCCATCTGGAAAACGGGTTCATATATATCATACACAGCTATGGCACTGAATTGTTTCCTTTTTCACGGGTGTGCAATAAATGATAGATTAAACAACGTAAGCCAAGTTACACTCAATATATTAAAGCACATTGCTGAGCTTGCTGAGCATAGCCATATTGCTTAAGAAAGAAATATTGAACAATCATAAAATTTCAACAGGGTCAGGTTTCTTTCTTCTTGTGTCCTCTTCTCTCCCTCTTCCTCCCCACACACACGCAGGAAGAAGAATACTAAATAAAGGTGAAACCTTGATGAAAGAGGAAAGGATTATATTTTCGAAGCAGTATACTGCCTGTAGTTTTATCTAGTTGGATGCCCACACTGGTATTAAATCTCTCCATTCAGAGCCAATGTTCAGCTCATCTTAAAAGGACAGTGTGAGGCTTGACCTTTTCTACAGCTCATATCCACAAGTTTTTGAGAATCATCCTACGCTGCACTGTAAGATTTATTTGAGATGCTATATATTTGCACTGCACTTTGTGTACAAATATACAAGCGTCAGTTTAGTAGGGTATCAGGCTGCCAGTCCCCACAAAATATGACCATGCAATACATTTGTAGTTACCAGCAATGTCAGTGTTTGCACCTTTTTATCTGCAGATTCAGAAGCATAATCTCATTGACATTGCTGTCTGTGAATGTCAAATGAATTATGCTTTGGGGGAAAATGACTAGAATAGACATAGTTGAATAAAGCCTTAGACATGGCTGCTTTTGCATCTTCCTCCTTTGCAGAGAATTCTGCAAGTGTACCTTATGGGGACAGTGTAGATTAAATGCTCAGGGGAAGCCAATTAAAGAAGATCTATATTTGTAAACTCAACTACTGTGCATCATAAAAACACATTTTTAAAAACACTGAATGCCTGAATTTTACATACTAAAAATGCATTAGCAAAAGTACATACTTATTTATATGTACATTTAGTGATTTTACATTCAGTTAGGAAAACATGTACACAGATACTATCAAGCCACCCAGCAAACTACCAGTATTTACAGTTGCCATTTTCAAATTTGCATACATAATTACAGAGAACACGCATGCAAACAACAGTGCATTTTTTGCACACAGAGTTCAGCCTCTTCATTCTGAAAATTGGCCTTTACTGTCTGTAAAGCTCTTAAAAACTTCTTATTTTAAATGTATTTGTATTTATTTTGTTTTAGCCAATGATCCGTAAGCCGGGTACATATATTTCATTTTATCACTGCAAATAATCTGAAAATTTTCTGTGGCAATTTCTTGGTGACAGCATAAGGTACACTTATGAGAAAATATAATGTAGATAATTATAGAAAATGTTATCTTGCCACCTTTAAATTGAAAATGTTTTATACATTAAAAATAAATATGATCAGCTGTAGATATAATATAGAAGAAAGCTCAATATAATTTTAAACTGCACTGGTGACAAACAAGGATTGCAGTCACACTGCTAGATCTAGGAGATTTATTAAAAGAAACTTAATTTTCCACATGATAAAATAAAGAAATCACAATATATCTCTGAAATGTAATGGAAAATCTCACCAGGTACCAGATTAATTTATAACAGATAAAATATTGTCCCTCTCTGGTCTGTGAGCCAAATTCATGATGCCTTCTACCCACATAGGTATACAAAAAAAAAGCAATTGTCAGGTATGGTATATTAGCTGCACTCAAATCTGGGTTCCCACAAAACCCATGGAGCTCACATTCGGCAGGTTTTCTGCTGCAACAATGTAAAAGGTATTGCCAGACTTGAACCTGGGTTCAAGGAACATTGTGATCAACATATTTTAGCTCTGATGTTCCCTGATTGCCTACAGCTTGCACAGTTGACTCTTGTCCCTGGCCAGAGCAATCCACCTGGTGCCTAAGCTGAGGGGGAAGGATTCCATGAACTGTAGCTGAGTCAGAATACAGATCTAAATTAACTTTGCTTTGCAGTACTAACATACATGCACCATAACCACACAATAAATTAATATCAGAATTTGCCCCAGATGCTAGATATCCAGATTAGCTAAATTCTGTACAATCCCAACATCAGCTCTAGTTCAATTAATTATACACAACTATTAACTATTTCAGCAACCCCAAATCTGAAATGGATCATTTAGGGACAGAAATCAAGAAGGGGGCATGGATTTGGGGCCTGGATATAAATTTGTTTATTAGGAAGTATGTATCCATCCCCTGATCATTATTATTATATCTGACAACAACAAAAATATGCAACAAAGCAAAATAATGCAAAATAATGCATGAAATTTAGACACAGACAAAGACCAAGTGAATAATCTATGGTGAAATCCTGGTCCTAATGGAATCAATGAAAGTTTTGCCATTGACTTCAATAGCGCCAGGATTTCATCCCCAGTCTTCCCCTGCTAATGCACGATATCATTCCTTGGTAGTGTAATAACTATTCCATAAAACATAAAAATTAGGCAAAAGAACAAGTGATACTATTAACAGTGCCCAGTCTCTCACCACCAAATGTACTACTGGGGATGTAATTACTATTAACATACATAGATCAAAACTATGATATTAGCTAAATTTAACCCTGCTGTAAATATGTGAAACTCCACTGAAGTTAATAAACAGTTGTGCTCGCTTATACAGGGCTGAATTGGGACCCTTCTTTCATTAGAACTATTGTAAAATAAGGGTATATTTACACTGCCTTGTAAACCCATACCCATATCTGTGGGATCTGTGCTTGTGGACTCAGTGTTTCCAAGCCCAGGCTTGAGTGCCCACACTGCATTGTAACCCTGGGTTTCCAATTTCTAGACTCTGGGTCTCACAATCATGCTAATGCATCCATATTACACTATGTAGACTTTCTGATTCAGACCACAGTGCAAAATGACAGGGCTTGGACTCGAAGCATAGTGTGACTCATGCTCAGGTCTACCACTCTGGCCTGGTCTGCTGGCCTGAGTCCAGAGGGCTTTCTGGCCTGAGTCAGATTGATGTGTGTGGATAGAAGTGGGGGAGGGGTGCTTGTGCTCAAACCAGAGTCACAGTCCATGCTTACTATGCAGTATAGACATGCCCTAATCATGTGACAAATGTTTACAAGCAAAATGGATTTTTTTTAAAAAGTGTGCAAACTGAAAAATATATATACTTGCGCCAATCTATAATTTAAATTTTGATTCTAATGACACAAAGTGCATAGATTTATCACATATTTTTTGTCTTGGGGCATCAGGTACAAAACTGCATCCTAAAATTCCTTTTATTTCTAAATAATATATCACTGTATAGAAAAAATAATAAAATCTGAGACTGCAGCTTGAATTCCAATAACATATGAAAAATAAAACAAAAACTCCATCAAGTAAATAAAAAAGCATTATTGACAATTATAGGCAAATTACCACTCTTTTGGCAGACACTTCAAACCTATTATCTTAAGGCAACTCTGTAAATGACATTGGTAGGCCAGCAATTTAGGGTTGTTCATTATACTGTATTGTTACCTTTATGTGGTTGGGTCTGCATGGTATTTTGGGGGGAAGGGGGTGGAAAGGGGGTTAGTTAGGATTTTTTGTTTAACATTTCTCCTGCATCTATCTCATACTTACCCAAATCCAGAGCCATGACTTCATGCAACATGTAGGACATATTCACTTTAATAAGGGGAGTCACAAAATCACCATTACTCCCCTTTTTTGGCACAAGAGTTATTAGCAAGACCGTTTAATTAACATTTCCCCTTTGCACATACTTATTCCCTCTCTACCTCAGATATAATACTTAATATCTTCTACATCCCCAAAATTCAGGAACCCAGGTTTCTTCTTTAGCCCAGATTAAAGCATTCTCCATTGCTTCTATGCTACAAGTGCACTCTCTCTCTATTACAACTTATATTTAATGAACGAGGAACAGGCACCCTGTTTATGTTTATTCATAACAAGTTTAGATGTTACTTTTGAAGATAAAGAAACAAGTTTGATGATATACAATATCAACTACACGTTCTGCACTGATAGAAAACTTTAGCAATCAAGGAAAGATAAAAAAGGTTTTGGAGAATTTAATCACGTACTTCAAAGTAAGCTTAAGAACATATATTTCAGAAATTGAGATAAAATATGAATGTTTAATTTACCTTCTTTATTTTTTATCATGAGTGTTTCTGATTCTGATGCTAATAACCTAGTTGCTTCTGTCAGCTGACACCTCTCTTTTTTATACTAATTTTTCCTTCCCCGAAGTAACTTTGAAAAGAGAATCTTCTAATTAGCTTTTAGTTTTCAAAATGATGTGATTGAGGCTTATTTTTCCTCATGTAAAAGTCACATGTTGTTTTGTGCATCTTGCTAAGTTTTACTACAACTGGGGAAAACACCAAAATTACTGCAATAGTTATGAAGGAAGAAGACTATACAAACAACCATTTAGTGCAAAATGAAACTTTTACTTCCAATAGGCATTTCCTTTTCTCAAGGAAACTCTTAAGGCTATTGTGATGTGGGGCTTAGGACAATTTGATTGAAGTTCAGCTTCTACCAGAAGCTTACTTTTTGCTGGCACCAATACAAGCATGGTTTATCTTTATTCTGATCTGAGGTAATTGATAGACTGCACTCTTTAGTCAAATGTTTCAGTTCATCTAGCAAAACAGAAAACACTGCCCTGCCAAATAAATGTCCTGCTCACTTTTGGTACTTGGGAAGCTGCTATACATAACTCTAAATACTTCCATTAAAATTTTGTCCATCTTTATCAGAATAGAGGGAGGGTGAAATTCTGGCCCTGCTGAAGTTAATTGCAAAACTCCGATTGATTTCACTAAGATCAGAATTTCCCTGGAGTAAATAATTGTTGCCAAACTAATAGACCAAAACAAATTGACCTGAGATGACTGGTGGTAGGATCTTTGACAAATGGTGACTGCCACTGTCTCCTTTCCTCCTGCAGCTTTTCTGAAAGGAGGAGACTGGATGCTTACCAATTGCCACAGGCGGAAGCGACTTTCCTGGCAGTACCCAACTAGCATATCTGGTAATCTCACCACAGGCTGTGGAAATGAAGTCAACTGTGGTTACTATATATGAATATTACTACCCTATTTGCCTGGCATAACACCCTGTTTACAAGAGAGTGAAAGATACATTTTATTGTCACAAATTAAAAACAGAATATAAAAACTCTGACTCGATTGCTTGCAGACATACTGAGCCAAAGGCAACATTTGCTCTTTGGTAGCTTAACAGAGAAAACACCAACTCACCACATTTAGGGTGGGATTTTCAGAAGTGCTCAGTGTTGGTCCAACTCTACCCCATTAAAATGAATAGTAAGATTCCCATTAGCTTCAATAGGAACAGAGGTAGGCCAAAGCTGAGCACTTTTGAAAATCCCACACTGAGTATTGAATGTTACAAAATCTACCCAAACATCCTTTGGACATATAAAAATAAGCATGTTTCTAGAGTGGAGGCTTGAGGAAGGCTGCAAATTTAGTTTGTTTTGGTTTCTGGGCCTTAAAATGACCAATGCTTTATTTTAAAGTATCAAAGAAGTAGGGGGCTTGGCATGGAAGTAAGTAATCTTACTATATAAATGCTGACAAAAATTGCTGGTTCATACATGAAAAGATGGGAGCTTGGGAGGAGTAAAGTGTAAATAGCATAGATGGGTCAAATTCCACAGTCCGCTGCACTAGCGCAAATAGGTACTATAGAGTTATGCTGTGTTTATACTGTTGTAATTTAGTGCAGAATTTGGAGTATTAACTCTGACTCTGAAACCTATGGAACCAGCTACGGTTACTAGATGTCCCAATAAAATTGGGATTGTCCCAATATTAAACCTTTTGTTCCATGTTCTGATCAATGTACGATTAGGACGCCATTTGTCCCGATATTCAGGTAAAATTTAAAACTTGGTACAGTAGAACCTCAGAGTTATGGAGACCTCTGAATCAGTGTTCCCTCTAATATTTCCCACCCATGTGCAGAATGAATTTTATTATGTACACCAATCAGGAAGTGACGCATCACACATCACCTCCTGATTGGTGCACATAACAAAATTCATATGGTGGGGGTGGGGCCAAGGGGTTCGGAGTGTGAGAGGGGGTCTCAGGGCTGGGACAGAGGATTAGGGTGTGAGGGTGGGGGTGAGGGCTCCAGGGTGGGGCCAGGGATGAGGGGCTCAGGGCTTAGGAGGAGGGTTGGAGTGCGGGTGGGTAAGGGCTCTGGCTGGGGATGAGAGGTTTGGGGTTTAGGCTGCCTGGGGACTATGGAGGGGAGAGAGACGACTCTCCCCAGCTCTCTCCCCACAGCAGCACCTAGGCTGGGTGGGGAGAGGCACCTCTTCCCTGGCTGTGGCAGGTCTGGGGCAGGTCTGTGCTGGGGCTGGCGGGCAGGGGTGTCTCTCTCCACTGCAGCAAGTCCGTGCTGGGGGAGAGGCATCTCTCCCCGCCATAGCCCTGAGCACCTGCACTGGGCTTAATAGGCAGCTTAGAGGGAATTTAGCTCGGGATTCGAGGTTGTCCTTAACTCTGAAATGTTCATAACTCCAAACAAGATGTTACAAAGTTCAGCCACTTGTTTGTGTGTGTGTGGGGGGGGAGATGTGGCGTATTTTGGGAGGGGGGGGCTTATACACTGATCTCTTATCTGATTTTCAGGTCTGTGCAGTGCCAGCTATCAATATCATTGGCTTCCTTCCAAATGATGCCATAGCATACTTTCCAGTGGTGAAATCACATCCATTATTGAACACCAATAACAGCTGAAATGTGCTTACAGTGTAAATCCTCTCTTGCATTCTCTCTTTTTCCATTTTTTAAAATAGCTTTTTTCTTTTCTTATGTTATTTTGTGTTCCTTTTTCTCTTCCCTTCCATCAGGTGACATCAATACACCAGAAGGTACAGGTTCTCTTTTGAGGGTTCCACAGTATTACAGTTCAATTACAGCTGCTATTGGAAACACTAAAAATAATACTTAATCAGAGTTGTTCTGCTACCTGACTAGCTGACATTAGGAGCTGCAGAAACCCATATATTTAAACAAACAATCTCATTTTACCAAACATTTGGAAACCCCAAGGAAGCTTTGTTTGGAATGTGCCTTAGTTTATTCGAACAAGTTCTCACATCCCTAACTAATAATACAGGGAAATAAGCAGGCAGAGATCACGGAAAGTGCAGGAAATATAAAACAAATAAGAATGCGATATAAAAGGGAAAGATGTATGAAAGTATAGAAAGACAAAAGCTTTTCCCTTGACTACTCTGTGCAGAAAAATCCACTACCTGTGAATACCATATTAAGTAACTGCAACCTTAATCTTCCTGTTGCTAACTGTATATTGTGCAGCTTTAGGGTTCAACTGCTTGTCTTTATCATCTAGCACAGGGGTCAGCAACCTTTCAGAAGTGGTGTGCCGAGTCTTCATTTATTCACTCTAACTTAAGGTTTGGCGTGCCAGTAATACATTTTAACGTTTTTAGAAGGTCTCTTTCTATAAGCCTGTAATATATAACTAAACTATTGTTGTATGTAAAGTAAATAAGATTTTTAAAATGTTCAAGAAGCTTCATTTAAAATTAAATTAAAATGCAGAACCCCCTGGACCAGTCGCCAGGACCCAGGCAGTGTGAGTGCCACTGAAAATCAACTCGCTTGCCGCCTTCGGCACATGTGCCATAGGTTGCCTGCCCCTGATCTAGCAGATACATACAGGTTGTCTCCAGTCCTCTCTTGTACTATTTTTTTTTTATTTCATTCAATAAAACAGTAATACTACTAAAAGAATGGAGAGCTGTGTCCTGCTACCTAGAGATACCCCCTCCACATGCACACAGAAAGTGTGGTCTTTGCAGAACTTAAAGTCTGTATGATTAGAAGAAAAAGCCAGGCAACTTGACACAACAAAGCAGTGCACAACTTCAGCTTCCTAACAATGACTTCCTAGCTTGTCTGTCTTTCCTGCAGGTCTGACAACTGCCTCAGGAAAGGCAAACAGCTCACACTGTGAGATGGAAGGAACATTAAATGCTGATTAGTTTGGGAAAAAAAACAAACCAAAAACCTTTTCATGGCAAATGAAAATAGAAATGCAAATCAGTCCTGAATACTTAACATATCTGATAAACAATTGTATAAAAATAGAAATTAGCGATGGCAAAGATCTTCACTGTGTTCAGAACACTCATATCCCTGTGAATGCAATTTTGCACCCTACTGCATATCACAATGTAGCTGTGGCTCCTGAGCAACAGAACCACATTCTGATTGGTTAGTTAGCCCTTTTTGTTGAGGTCATACAGTGGCACCAATTCCCAGTAGTGCACAGTAAATCACATCAGTAAAACTATTGCTAATATCTGCACACTTAGTTGTTGAAATTCTGTTCAGTGCTTCCAGAAGGGCACAACAGAGGGCACAGCTCACAGGATTGGGGGAGGGAGCAGAAAGGCAGAGGAAGCATTAAGCCACTTATGCACTATCAGCATTCTGGGCAGCTATGTGGGGGTCAGCGACACCCTAGCCTAAATTAGAGCAGATCATGTCTGCCTCTTGAGTGTTGTCTATGGAATAACTGCAGAACATACTGCATGGGTCCGCCTCTGTCATGCCCAATCTATGCACAGACACCAACCCCAAGCATGTCCCATGTTGTGGAACTTAGAAGGGAGGACAACATAGAGCCACTTACCTCAAACCAAATTGTGCTTACACCAGGGGAGTGAATTCTCCCCTGGTCCTTTGCAGTACAGTTCTGGCCTCTATTAGCATTGGCCTGCTAATCCCAGGGTTGTGAGTTCAATCCTTAAGGGGGCCATTAAGGGATCTGGGGCAAAAATCTGTCTGGGGATTGGTCCTGCTTTGAACTGGGGGTTGGACTAGATAACCTCCTGAGGTCTCTATCAACCCTGATATTCTATGATTCTATGAAATAGCACACAGGTCCTAGGTGGGGAAGAGAACCCCTCACAGTATGTTAAATGGGTGTGAATGAGTAATGGGGAATTAGAACATTGGCCAGTGCTCTCTCTATAGCAACCACCAGCTAGTCTTGAAGAAGCTGAGCACAAGGGAAAACCCTGACAAAATTACAAATATTTATATAACAAAATTTTGGCTAGCCAGGATTCTGTGGTGTGTCCCTCCCATTGAATATCTAGCCTTCTGATTGTTTTCCTCCCATGGATGAATATCATGCTTTTAGCCACATTGAGTCTCCTGGGGTTATTTCCTGCTCATATTTCTGATTTTTGTTCATGATTTCTTTGCCATCACCAATGTTTGCAACTCTACTTAATTATCCGTGAATTTAATTACTATGTTTTGCACCCCACCCTCTAGATCATTAAATATGTTTAAAAATGGACCTAATCCATTTCCATTTTGGAGGCTTCAGATAAGCAGCTTCCACAGACAGCAGCATGAAGTCTGGGAAACTGAGCCTGCCAGCTTAGTATGGACTTGAGACACACAAATTGCCTGTGGGGACTGAACCAGGAGCCTGACTGATAAGCAGGGGAACCAAGTGCAGGACCAGGATAACATGCACACATCTGGGACCATCCAATGTGTTTGCTGAGCCCAGGAAGGACAGTATTTGTGGAGAGCAACAGGAGAGGAAATAGTTCCTGAATTGCTCTGTGCCACAGACTTCATTTTCTCTGTCTCTCTCTCCCCAGCTGAGACCAGTAGAACTCGCCTACCTGTGATCCAAGACATAGACAGGCGTAAGACAGCCTTGGACCCTTTATATTGAAACGGATAATAATAATTCAGCTTATCAGAAAAGTGCATCTCCCTCTCATCAACCTCCAACCCCCACAAACTAGCTAAGGCCAGTGGAGAGACTTCAGAGACATTCTTGTTATTAATTACATAAGTGTGCGCTTCAAGTACTCACAGCAGGGAGTGTTTTTGCTGTGTGACTGGTTAGTCAATCATTATTTTCTCATTCCCGATTACCCTGCATTCTCCATTTGTTCCTAGTTCTTGCCCTTTTACCTTCTTTATTTTACCCCTATCTTTCCTGGAATAAATGTTTGTTTATCCTTCTAATATGATGGTCCTTATTTTCCTGCAATTATTATAATGTCATAGGGGTAGTGTATCATTTTATGAACGCAATCACTATGTGGAGGCAGTGAGCACAAAGAATCCAGGACAGGGCCCATTGGTCCTCATGTGGGTCACCAAATCCTTGAGGAGTGGAGAAAAAGGGGCTGTTTTGAGTATCAGGTATTCCCTAGGAGGGGGCAGCATACTTATAGCATTGTCTATCTGCGCAAAATATGATCAGTGATTACATGCTTTGCATTGTTTTCTTTTCCATTTTACTGTATTTTTCAATAAACACACCTTGTTCCATATTGCAGGAAAAATTGTCTCCATTATGCTATTCATCCTTGGAGTGCTATTACTGTTTCATAATACTGCATGAAAACACACCCACTAATGTGTTGTTATGCAGCTGGAATGTATGTAGTTATGGAAGAACATCACAAACATTATAATCCTTATAAGCTACACTGCAACACAAACATTATTACTACTATACAAACCAGACACAGAAACAGTAAATATCTACTCTACAGAGGAAAGTGGAAAAAATCTCCACCGATAATACATCTAGGGGGGAAAAAGTCCTTCCTGAACCCTAAATGAAGCTTATGCCATGTGGCATGAAATCACTGTTACTTAGCTTGCAAGACTATAAATGTTATTTATGATCATAAAGTTATCCAGCTTTCTTAAAATCCAACCACTCTACTTGACTTGATAACCTCCCATGACAATGAATTCCACAGATGTGCTGCAGCTGCATAATAAAGATCAATGAATGATCTTGGATCAATCGCTTAAACCCTAAATCATCTATTAGCTAAAATGAAGTGCTTTCCACAAATAAAATAAAAATAAATCTCCCATAGAGAAATATAATGCTTGTGAGATTTTGTTATATTTCAGTCTTAAAGGAGGGAAGCCTTATGAAAAAGTCTTAATGGTACAGATAAACAAACAAAGAAAAAAAAACAGTCGTAATTGCTGAAAATACTTTACTGTTTTTCTCTTTAATAATTTATATTTGGTAACTACATATACCTTTGGGACCTAAACCTTTCTTCAGCCAACAATCCAAGCAATGGGGCTACACACCAATAAATTTCAGAAACAGAAATGGATAGCAACCTCCGACTTCAAACAGCAGTTGTAGCAGATGAGCTCTGTGGCTACTACTGCACACTACTCTCCTTTCTCAGAGTGAATATTTTGTGGATCAATGTACTCATGCTGCTGCCCCTTCCTCAGTCCATTACTTTGACCCTACCAAGCCCACCTGAGTTGCAGGCTGTGCCCATGGAGCTGTGCTCTGTGATGTCCAGGTCTTGCATACCATGTGCACAAAGCTCCTGGTATCCTAGTTCTCACCTTCCACGGAAAAAAAAATATAGTGATTCTGCTGGAACCATGGCCCTCTGTATCTGAGTGAGAGTGGACAATGGCAGAGAGGAAGGATGGCCCTAGGTGAGGGCTCAAGACTGGAAGTCAATACAACTGTGCTCCATTTAGAACTGTTTGGAAAAGGCTTCCCCACCTCCCACCTCAAATCTTTGACAATAAATAAATAAATGAAATTATTTTGGCCCAAACCCAAATATGTCAATTGTGAAATATCACTTTTGTGAGTCATTGGAGTGCCTGATGCGCCCACTCTCTGTTCAGGTGCCTCATGCTCCCACTCTCCCCTATAGATTAGGCTTCCTGGTCAGATTATATCTGCCATGATGAGCATGGTTAGAAGAGGCACTGGTTTATGGGAGTTCCATGGTGTGATGTGTAGTTGAAAAGTCTGGCCTGTGTCACCTTAGATAAATCATTTAATCTATGAGGGCATGTCTGCACAGAGGTAATGCATACTATGGAGGTTTGATTTCCAAAGAACACTAACACATTGTACATTAATTGGTCTGTTTAGACCTTACCGGTACACACAAAAAGTACTCTGGTGCACTTTAACATAGTACGTTTGAAACAGTGGTACTACGCTAAAGTGCTCTAAAGAACTTTAAGTCCACACCAGCAAGCTCTACATCGGGGTGGGCAAACTTTTTGGTCTGAGGGCCACACCCGGGTATGGAAATGGTATGCTGGGACATGAATGCTCACAAAATTAACAATTCAGAGATAGGCACTATAAGGAATGTTCCCGAGGTGGGGAGGGGGCTCTATTGGGTGTGGCATAGGGGGGCTTTATAAGAGATGTTACCGAGAGAGGGAGAGGGGAACTCATGGGGTATGCCATGTGGGGGGCTGCTCTAGAGGGGCGGTACCGGGGACTCCTAGGGGCCCTGCCGGCAGTGATACCAAGGCGGCCATTCCAGGCCCCCTATCTGGGACGGGTGCAGCCCCTGGGTGGTTTTGAGAGTCTGGAGGGTGGTATCCTGTGATGCTGCTGTCCTTGATCATTGACTAGTTTGGGTGGAGACTGGCGCGAGGAGGTTGGCGTTTTGGGGATTGGGCACACTACCGTGTAGGGGCGGGGTTCTGATCCTCGAAACAGCGCGGTGAAGTTTGGGTAAGCAGTACTGGTCATGCCTGTACAGTATGGCTCTGCGTGCGGGAAGATGGTGCTCATCAAGGAGTTGCGAGCCAGGGACTGGGAAGCGCTGGGTGGGCAGAGTGGGGCAAGCCCATGACCCTGCTCTCCAGCGGGAGCTCAAGGGCTGGATTAAAAGGTCTGATGGGCCGGATGCAGCCCGCGGGCCATAGTATGCTCACCCCTGCTCTACATGGACCAATGAATGCATGTTAATGCACTTTAGAAATCACATTGTTGCTGTTCACATTACCCCACTGTGTAGACAAGCCTACAGTTGCAATATATGTGACATGTCAATAATAATATTTCCTTACCTCCTAAATTATTGTGAAGCTTAATTCATTAATCAGTGTGCGGCACTCATATTTTGGTGGATAAGCACCATAGCAATAGTTATAAATAAACATATTGTTTGTCATTTAGCCAAGTTGAAACTGTAATCAATTAAAATCTGTTATGCAGTAAATTGAGTAACTTGTCCCCAGCTCTATAAAGATTTTGTTTCCTTCAAGAAAAATGAATAAAAACGGACTTTTTCTCCAAAGCTCCCATATGGGCTCTTCCAGACTTCCCCCATGAAGTAAACTTTGATAATCTATCTTCCCAAACCTGACTATCACAACCTGCTTTGCATTCTACTTTTTACCCTTTGGGGAAGCTTCATGACCACTAAGGCAGTCTCCATCCACTCTGTGAGAAAGTTTAATGGGGAAGGCATCTCACTTCTGCCATGTGTTTCCCCATTGGTGTCTGCCCCCCCCCAAACCAGGAAGCCCAGATCTGAGCAATTATGCCTTAAATCTGACCTGATAATCTTCATAACCCAAAGTGGAGAGAAAGTACATAGATGAGGCAGGTGACCCAGAGCATCATTGTTTTTGGTCGCCTGTTGATAAACTTGAAATAGCCAGATAAAGTACATTTACTACTGAATTCTAAAGTCTGGAGTGCAGAAGTCAAAATAAATATTTAATTTCCGAATGAGAAAAATAGATTTTTCCTGAAGTCTCATGAGCGTATTCGTTCTATCAATATCTGCAGCCTATTGAACTTTAAAACAAAACCTCCACTCACGTAACCTACTATCATTTTTATTCACCTTAAAGAAAACAAAGATCAGATACTAGTATTGCTTTTCTCTTTGTAAGTACTATGTATCTGGACAATATCTCTTAAGGATCAAGCTGCAAATTAGAATCTCACTAGGCATGCTTAAGAACAACCCTTGAAGTCAAGTGAAACATGTCTGGATTGTCTAAATGGAAGTCTCTGACTTTGAGATGTTGGTTAAGTTACTGTTATGACCTGAGTGTTACCTCCATCTGGTCCTAGTGTTTGTTTAGAGTGCAGATAAAGAGAAAGATCTTGACAAGTCTATTGGCAAATGACCGAGGTAGATGTTCAGCAAAGCTTATTAAAAATTGCCATTTTGTATTATAATCACTCATTTTTCAAAATGCAGATTCCCTCTCTCCTTGGATGCTTCCCGATTTCAGAGCAGACGGTTGTTTTTCTTTACTTCAGCTACTCATAAATCCCTCTCATGTCATATTCTTCTCCATTTATTTATAATGATTTCCTGAGGGCTACCAGGGACCAGTGAAAAACCTAGGGCATGGTTTACTAATGGATTGCATTAGTGTAATTTGTCAAAAATGTGGCAGTTGGTATAGTCATTCGAATTGTTCCATCTTAAAAGCAATAATTCTAACATTTACTAAAAAATTGCACCATCCATTTAGGGCAAGCTGGAAGCTAAAGAGCAGTTAGGCTTTTGGGGCCAGTCTACAGTTTGTGCCACATTTTATATAAGAAGCTGATCTTCTCTTTTAATAGCACAGTGTGTCACCCATTGGTCCTGAATCTGTGGAAAGCCATGCACCAGACATACAACAAATAGTCCAATCTGAAAATCACAGCTCTGTCCTAGCCAAAGTCTCTCTTCCCTTCTAGCCTGTTAAGGAACCACTAAGGCAAATGCATAATGGTTATTCCTCAATATTCAGCACTCTGTAAACCTTGCCAGTGTGTATGTATTCACATTTTATTCATTTGCTATATAATGTCAGCTAGGAAATCTCCTTCATGAACTAACAGCAGCTCTCCCACATAAAAAATAAATACATTTATGCCACTTCAAATGTTCATCATGGAACTAGCTTTTCATTATTTAGGCATTATTTTGCTCCTATTAGTACTGATAACAGCTTTTCCAGCTGAAGTAACATGGCTTATAAAGTTAAAATAAATTATAGTTGGACATTCCTTATGGATACCCTTGAGGAAATATGTTGTACATACACTGTGGACCTCATTTCATATTTTGAGAGTAGTAATTTGAAATCAAATGAATATGGCCAGTGAGAACTAATGAGAAATAAAATCTTACCAATTATATCTATAAAATGTCAATGCATGGCAACTTATATCTGGTTAGTATAGTAAATTCTTGGATACAATGAGAGTTGTTTCAGAGACATTTGTTTTAGAAACCCTGGGAGTAATAGAAGAGATTCATGAGCTTGGAAATACTAAATTCACAGTGAAATCCCAGAGCTTTGGAGAAAATTGTTTTGACAAGTTGATTAAAAGCTACCAGAGTAATCTGCACTGAAAAGGGAGGGTAGATTTCAAACATTGATTTTCTGTAAAGATGACAGGCCACAATCAAGTAAATACTTATGGTGGCCCCATTACTGTAGTACCTGTGTCATGGATGCAGAAGTACTGATGTCATTATACTTTGCAAGGCAAGGGACACAATATGTGGTGCCAATGCATGGGGCAACTACACTTCCAAACCAAGAGGTGTTGCTCCATGAAGAATCATTAGGAAGGAGCATTTTGGGATAGGCACAGCAGATTAAAATTGTGCAAAGGGCATTCAGCTCAGGGATCCATCAGCTATTCATTGTATGGAGGAAGGGTGGGTATGGTGGCTGAAAAGTAATTCCTGCATTGCTCCACTGCACCTATTGAAGGGGTACCAGCTATTCAGGAAATACAGCAGTTGGGCATGATTTTCAGAGATGCTGGGCACACTACTCTCCCACTGATTTCTGAAAAATCAAGCCATTTTAGTGTGCCAAATTATTTATAGAAGTACATTGTGGTACCTCTCTGAGTACACTCAATGAGAAGCAGAAAAAGAACATGATCAAATCCATCTTATATTTTTTTACTATTCAAAATGCAATTCAATTTTGAAACTAAACCCTACACAGTCCCATTGACTTCAATTGGATTGCATAGAATGAAAGTGCAGGATTGGGCCAAAAGTTTTTCTTGAACTAAAATAAATGGATTTTTCCTTGCTTTGGTTTACCAAAAAAAGATTTTTTTAAAACTATCTTTAGCTTGATGACTCATGCAGAGCTAACACATTGCACATCACAGCAGAATGTTCAAAGGAACCTTTTCATTAGTGATAAGCTTTGTGAAGGGAGAAAGGAGCTCATCAATGCAAAGCTATAATGTATGTCCTCTTACCTCAGCCTAGTCCCATACCCACCCATTCCTGTAAGCACAATCAGCAGCCGTTTTTTCTACTGGTATATTCTCTAAGATAAAGTAAAGCATTTAGGATATCTTGTTTACAACATACATGAAAAGGTGCATGACACCTTCAAGTCCAAATTCTGCCCTCAGTACCATTTGTAAACCTTCACTGACCATGGTGAAATAACTAAGGGTAGCTCAATGACTTTTAGAGAGTAAACAAAGACTAAAGGATCAAACTGGAATCTTTTAAGAGCATGCAGATTGTGTGAGCTAAAGGGAAGACACTTTATATTTCTATTCCTTTTAATTTCACATTTCCCCAGACACTTTTGTTTTCTTTTTCATGGTTTATTTGAAATCCTGAGGTCAGAGTATTTCCAGGAGAGGTCCAGTATATTCCATACAATGATTATAATACATATAATCCACTGATATTATGGGATAGTATAGAACTGTGAAGATCATAGACCTTTGTGTCACTAACAAACATAATGCCTCTTGAAGGCTTAAATGCTCACAGGTCACTTGTCTGCTTCTACAACCCTTTGTGGGATGCAGCCCACTCCATTTACTTGACTGCTTCATAAAATGATTGAGCCATGTAACCATTTTCTGCCCAACCCCTTCTGAATCCTTTGGCCTGTTTGACCTGGAGCTAGAGAGAAAGCGTACCTCCTCTTCAACTCTGAATCCCTTCCGCAGCTTCCTTGTTCATCTACTTATAACCCAATGTAATGAGAATCTAATTAATCCTTTTTCTACCTAACTTCATAAAATCCATCTCCACCTGCTCTCCAAAAGAGAAGCTCCCTAAACTTCACTTCTCCTTTACAAGGCCAACTAAACAAATGTGGAGAATACAGATCAATCCATTTTGGAGAGGTAATGAGATACCACAAAATTAGGACATTTTTAAAACACAGACGGGTAAATTTAAGACTATATTTTCTGATTTTTACCAAATTTTCCAGGGGAAACAAAATCAACCAAACAAAAACATTATCTCCTAGAATGAGATATGGCAGGTGATATTTTAGAGGATGCAATGTGTTTTGGGGGAGTTGGAAAAGAAGTGTTGAAAACTTGGGGTTATCTGGGAAGATAGTCACTCCCTGATCAAAGCTGAAGGTGTTTCTGGTCCATCATACAGGATGGGCAATCTGATTGAGTTAGAATTACTACCAGTACTTTCATTTCTCCATTTCATGACTTTTTGGTATTTAAATACATAACAACAAGGATTCATTAACATATGGTTCTAGATTGTCATATTGCATGAGTTTTGTTTCTTCCCTATTTGAGATAACAATAATCCATTAAAAATTCCTGGTGTGTATGTATCAGCATGTGCATACACATTAGGTTATATAAACTAGGTTTTAAAAAAGGATACATGTTGCTTTTAAATATTTATCTATTGATTACATAAATCACTTTATTTGTAATTAAGCTGTCATCCATCTGAGGGAGGCCCAAAGCAGTGCAGCATCATCTTAATGAGTTTTCTTTAAGCCCTTGCCCACTAACCTAAACACTGACTGTGTCTTGTTTGTACGAAAGACACAGGTCCTCTAAAGGCACTATAAACTTTGGAAATCAAGTGGCTTTTCTCATCGACTTTACCAGTCACAACAGACGGTCTGGCATGGTTCAGAATCTGATTTTGAATATACTCTGATGAGACAATTTCAAAGAAAAATTGCATAACAAAATCCAATTACATTAGAACTTTATCATTAATTATTATTATTATATGTATTACATCAGTCATTGCTTTGTTTTACTTCTCTCAAGCTGAAGTCAGACTTTTCCCCTTGGAAAATTTCACAAATGCTTCTCTCACCCTCCCCTTTTCTTTTGTTTATATGCTAAGAATGGATGAATTGAGGAAAGTTGGCTTTCATCTACATAATTAACACTTGTATGAAGCATAAAATGTGAAAATTAGGAATGGGGGTGCAACTGGGGGGAATCTGAACCTGTTTGAGTATCACTGGTTTGAAATTACTTGACAGATCAACGTTTTAAGATTCAAGTACTATTTAGTGAAGTGTAAATCTGAAGCTGGCTCAGTGGGAGGGACGTATTCACTCATTCCACTGAGACAGCTTATCAAATAGGAAGGACAGTCTGAACCCTTACGATTCATTTCACAAAGGGGCTTGTGAACTGAATTTTATAGATGTGTTTTGTAGAAATATGAGGTGAAGTTGGAAGGTGCCTGCATGTTTGAATTCAATTTCAAACTTCCACAATATGCCATCCCCTAACCACAAAGATCCCACCTCACCCTCCAAATACATCCTCCAATCCCTATCTTCCAAACACACCTAAGGTAAAGACTTGAAAAAAGAGATTAGGTGATGGGATGGAGAGAAGGAGGCCAAATGGGGTAAATAAATGCTCTATGCCTTCATAACTGTGCAAACAACATCAGCCTATATTTACTGAACTTTCTTGAGCATGAACCAAGACTCATGGACATAATGAAATTGAAACCCAGAGTTTGGTTTGAATGGCTTTGAGACATACTGGAACTATTTTGTACACCTCTAGTTGCTGGCAATAAAAGCAGCATAAGTCTAGATAGAATGATAAATAGCACAGAAATAGCAAATGTGTGTGTGGGGGGGTAGATTTCTGGAGCAGAGATGAAAAGGATATACAGGAGAAAAAGGAGGCCAAAGAAGAAAACAAAATGTGGCTGACTGGTTAAAGGGGCTGAGGATTCAGGAAAGGAGGTCCTAGATCAAGAAATGGGAGGCTCTCCAAAAAATGAAGTCCTGGGTGGAAAAGAAAGAACATGGGGGAGACATACAAGTTCAGTTTTCATTGACATAAGACAGTCAGCCTTGTCCAGTGGATAGAGCACTAGAGCTGGGTGCAATTTTTTGGAGCAATAATTTATTCACCCAAAAATATGGTTTCAGTCAAACCAAAACTATGAATTTGCTGAATAATTTGACCTAAATTATTTTTTCCCCTAAGACTTAGGCACTATTAACAAAACAGCCAGAGGAGGAGCCCACCTTATAACTTAATAGTCATTGGCACAGGGACATGAACCTGGTGCTCTCACTTCCCAGGTGAAGGCCTAACCCCTGGACTATGCAGTCACCGACCCACTCAGTATTTTATAAAAAGTTCAACAAGAAAGAGAATGAGAAATAATATATCCTATAGACCAGTAGTTAGGGCACACTCTGGTAATATGGAAGACACAAGTCAAATCTCTGTTTCATATTAGGAAGACGTCTCCAACATGCCAGAGGAGTGCCCTAATTGGACTAAAGGTTATAAGGTAAGGCCCAAAACCACCACCTCCTCCTCTGGCTGTTTTATGAAACTAGCCCTTTATTTTCTCTGCTTTTATTTAAAACAAAAGCCTGAAACAAAACAAAATGGTTAATTCTAGGTTAAACCAAAGGTTTTGTTCAACCCAAGATTAAATTTGTTGTCAACTTCCTCCATTCATTTTTGGAATTTCAGTTTAGGTTTGACCAAAGCTGAATTATTGTTTCAATTTTTTGGAACTGTCAGAGACCCAAAAAAATCAGTTACTGGCCCAGCTTTATAGAGCATTACAATGAGAGTCGGTACACCTTGATTCTATTCCTGGCTCTACCCTGAACCTGCTGTGCAATTTTGGGTGGGCCCTTCTGTTCTTCTATTTCCCCTCCCTCCTTTGTCTGCCTCATCTATTTAGACTGTAAGCTCTTCAGGCTAGGGACTGGCCCAATGACGGTTCATCTTACTAATGGTCTCTAAGCACTATTGTAACACAATAACAAATACAAAATAAATGGTTGAGTTTGGATACAAAAAGTGTAGCTTAATATCTCTTGATTATGGGTTACCATAAATATAAATATCTCTTAGCACAGGGGTCCCCAAACTGTGGGTTGCGACGCAGTCCCGGGCTGTCTGCCATAATGGGCAGAGTTTTGGGGGGACGGGGGCAGAGGGGAGCAGAGGGGAGGAAGGGTGCGGTGACACCAGGTACTCTGTGCATCCAGATCAGTTTCCCCACATGGGTTGAGTAATCACCACTGCACCCTCCAAGCTCAGGTAGGGGTAATCCTTGGCTCTTGTGACCCACTCAGTGTCGGTGGCCACAGTGACCGTGTAGGGCAGCATGGCTGGGCCTGCACACAGGCAGAAGGAGCAGAGCTGCCCCCACTGATCCAACTAGGGACTGAATGCACGTCCAGGCCTGACAGCAGTAGCACCCGCTCAGACACAGCCCCTCCCTACACCCTGAGCTACACCCCTTCCAGCACACAGCCCCTAGCTATCCACACGACTGCACCCTGAGCTGCCTGAAAGGCTGAAAATTTAAGATTAGATCAAGTTGAGCCTCCCTAACATATGTCACCGGCTGGAAATACTGTGCAAGCAGAAGAAGGCACATCCATCCTGTTAAGAAGACTCCTCGTCTGTAAGTTATTTTATATTTTTATTTGCAATCTTTGTGATTCTTTTCTAATTAGTAGAGAATAAAGTTGGGTCTTTACTTACTCAGCATAGAAATTCAGATTTTACATTTAAAAACTGAAAACACAATGTAGTTTTCAAAGTTGGACAACTATTTTTTTTAATATCAAATTATAACACAACATATTTTTAACAGTTTTGGTAATGTTGTGTCACTTATTGTTCAATTTTATACAAAATTGTGTTTTCCCTGTTTGACCACCACATTTTTTTCTCAACATTTTTTTAAAGTGTAATTTTACTAAAACTGTTTGGTTTCAAAGATCTTCTTTGAGTACATAATGCTAAGGATTTCTATTATTTCAGTTGTTTCCATTAACATGAAAAGGAAACATATAAATTATAACATTGTAAAAAAAAGTATATGCATGTATTAATTAAAATTAATAGTTTTCCTCAAAAAGTGTTAATAGGGGGCCGAAGTGCCTATTTCAGCTGCATGGATGGGCCTCGGAGAAAAAAGTTTGGGAACCCCTGCCTTACCACATGCAGATATTTTAGTTGTGCTAGTTAATTCAGGTAAAAGAGTATGTAACCTATGGATAAGTCACTGTAGAATATAAATAATTAGTCTATATTGGAAACAGGTGTAGGGCATTTGATATAAACTTTAGTATAGTATTAGGCAGAACATAAGATCCAAGGATAAAATTTTGCATCTAAAAGGATTTGTAAAATTAGGAAGCTAATACTTCTCATACCCAAAGACATTTTTCAGTTTGGCTTGTCTTCATTTGACATTTATGTTAATATTTTAGATTTTATGATTTATATAATAATTTCTAATCAGTGTGAAAGGAATAGAATAGACTTCTGGGGGCTTTGAGTAGTCCTTAAATGATAGCTGCATGGAATATATTAAACTGAATATACACATGGTGAATAAGTGAATTTGAATCTCCCACACATTTGTGACAAAAAAACCCCAAACTTTACAAAGTTTAATCCAAAGAACAAATTTTACAGCACATCTCATACCAGTATTTCAGCATATTGTAATCAAAATTTGTTGTTCATTTTTTATTTAGTTGATGTTACTTAACCAGCTTTCTCTTTATACATGTGTATATGTGCATGTATCCAGATACACATGGATGTATATTAAAAAAATATGTAAACTGACCCAACTCAGTTTAAACAATGGCTTAGATGAAAGCCCAGGACATTATCAAATGGAATGCTATTCACATTGTGTAATTATCTCATGAGAAACCCATAACTGGGACTATGAAGATGACAAACTATTTCACAGAGTATATAATTTTAAATAAAGTGTTCCATCTGTTGCCAATGCTGTTACAGAGTTGAGCAAAGGTGTAATCTTTCTCTCTCATGTGCATGTACACATGCACAAGTGTAAATACATCTTCTCTGGTTTGATCATTGTTTGAGGTTCCATTTGTAGACTCCAATGCCTCTCCTGAGCTTCCCGAGACATTTAGGGCTAATTTTTAAAGGTATTTAGGTACCTAATAATATAGATAGGCACTGTGGTGGGGCGATTGCCCCATACAAGGAGAAGAAAGGGTTACAAGCAGCACCAGGGAGGCTGCGCAGAACCCATGAATCAGGAAAGGGCTTATTGAGCCCATCAATAGGGAGAAGGCTGGCTGGAGCAGGCAGTCAGGGCCATCAAGGGCCATATATAAAGGGCTGCTCAGCAGAGCAGCAGGGAATCTCTCCCTGGATGGCAAGGTAGGAAGACTGGTTGCCTGAAGATGTGCCATAGATAGACCAGTGCTGGGCAGGTGCAGCAGAGTGTGAGGGTGAGCTGCTGGCCAACCACTGCCAGGCTGGGGCCATGCTCCAAGTGCTGAGAGGGTGCTAGAGCTATGGGGGAAGCCCAGGGAAAATAGGCAGCAGGTTGGTGGAGTTATAGGGTCCCTGGGTCGGGACCTAGAGTAGTGGGCAGGACTTGGTCCTCCCACTTGCCCTTGAGGGGAGTGGCTGGTATCCAGACTGCAGTTTTCCCCTGAGGTGAGGGGCTGGAACTTGGACTGCAGTTGGTCGCTGAGGCAAGTGGCTGGACTAAGGATTGCCGGTTCCCCGGAATGGGGGAGATACTGGAATGAGGGTATGTGGGAGCCAGAGGACCGTGCCCAGAAGAGGACACTACAGTCTGGGGAGAGACACGGGTCCAAAGAGTAGAGACAGAAGTAATGGCAGGCGTGACACTACTAGTTGGACTGGAAGGGCCGAGAGCTAATTCCCAGAATGGCCAGCAGGGGGCAACACAGTGGTGAATCCTGCTCCATTACAGGCACCTTATAGGATTTTAAAAAAATCGGACCCTTAGTAATTACTTTTCATGAGCTATATAAGAAAATAGTCTGGCTGAGCAAAAGTAGGTTCTGACTACTCCTTCTGACCTCCATTTTGAGAAAATGCCATCAGATCCACCCGAAGGGAACAATTTACTCTTGTTTTGTTTTTTGTTTTCTAAGATACAGTCCTTTGTTTTATTTTTCTTAACACTTACTTAACTTTAGTGTCTAATCAACAATTTTGGATAAATGACTTGTATTAAACACTCAGTTCTAGATATTGCAAAAGTGGGGGGAAAAAAGAAAAAATATGGAGGGAGGGGGAGACAAAACAGCCCTCTAGGACTTGTTATACATAATAAAGAGGGGGAAAAAATAAAAAAAAGTTACAAGATTTTAAAAAATCCTTGTCAGTTCAACTGTTAGACTCCAGGATTGTAGCACAAAAATAGTTCTTTTTTTACTTACCTATCTAACAAGAGCATTTGAGGTGATTAGAAGAAGCAGAAAGAGATTTCATTTCCCATCCATCTCTAAAACAATGAGAGAGATTGCACTGAGAGGACTGTAAGATGTAAAGTAAAATTGGTGGCTCATCAGTATTGTTAAGCACAAAGCTGCAAATAAGCTTTCCTATGAAAGACAGATACACTCTCAAATAGGCTTATGGTTCTGTGCCTCAAGAGTTATATGCCTGAGTTCTGAAAACAAATCCTACAGATTTAGATGAAATTCATGAAGAAGGGCCATGAGGATACCTTCCCTATCCTGCTGCCCTGACTTCGCTTTACTCCTAAACAATCAGATTCTGCAAACTACTGAACTGGGTGAATATAAACAGGTTTTGCATGCTGAGGTTCATTTAACTATGATCTACTGGAGTCTGCACTCAAGAATTCAGGTCAGGCTCCAGAACTCTGAGGCCAAGTAGAAGAATCCTGTCTAAAAATGGCACTGTTTTAATTTTAATAAGCATGTACTGAAAAGTAGAACATCTTCAAGAAATGAAAACAATAAATGTGGTTAACATATACAGTCTGTAAGCTGCCACCAAAAAAGATATAGCGAGACAGATACTGTATCTAAAGTACAGAGAATTCTTAAGTTACATCATAGTGCCACTGACTTCAGTGACACCAGGATTTCACCTACTGTGTTTCATTTATGGACTTTACCCAGTCAGCTCCTGAAATTCTTACTTAGGCCCCAGTCCTGCAATGAGCACCGTGTGGAGTAATGCCAAATTTCAGTGGGGCTCTGTATGCTTCAAACTTACTTTAGGATCTGGGCCTTTGTCCTTACTTAAGGGAAATTTTCATTGAATAAAGTGGGAATATTTTGGGTGTAAGGACTTCCATATTTGGCCATATTCAAAATACCAGAATTTTGAGCATTTATTCTCAGTCTTAGACACACTTGTTTTTTCCCCCCTCATATGGTAAATTTCACAAATACATTTATAGGTTTCTCCTGTAGTGCTGAGATTTACCTTCCTTGGACAGAGATGTTTATACTCTATCACAGTGACACAATAATTCACACAGCTATTGCATTCAGTTGACCTATTCCATATGATGTACATAAAATCCAATATTCACTCTTGACAAACACAGAAACAGGGAGAGGGCTGGTCTGAATTATATGATATTTATCATTTTCATAACTTTAATGTATCATACTGGAGAGGACCATTCCATCATAGAATAATTGAATTAATCACAAGTTATGATGGCTTCAAAAAAGAAAACCTTCACTGGAGTTTCTCTAGCATTATAAATTACAAGTAAACTGTGTTTTACCTATTGTAATCAGCATCATGTTAGGCACTATGATTTTTTATTTTATTTTTTCCTTTCAGATATCAGATAGCCATAGTGATGACTTTCCCATGCTGTTTGTTGAAGATGCATGATCTCAACAGGAGCTAGCTAGCCACATGACTCAAATACCTTTGCACAGACTTTGATTTCTAAGATACAGTCCTTGTTTCTTTTATTCACTTTGAAGCTGCTTAATTACTGACACTTAACTCTCACAGATTCCCTCGGGGAATAAACACTCTTCACAGTACAGCTCAGATAAGTATCTAAATATCTTCTTTTCCCAGTACTATTCCTCAATCTGTCCATGATTGCCAATAAATGCTGCTTATTTAGAACAAGATTCTTTAAAATATGGTTCTGAAAAGCGACTATATATGTAAATGATACCATTTTACACAACTAATCTGTTTCTTCTGTGTAACTCAGATATATTTACTTATTTAGGGAAAAAACTTATTTTGTAATATTTCTCCCCTCTCACCGCCAAGGCACACTGAGGCCAACACATTTAGGGGATGGAGTTGGAATCTATCCTTTCTTATACTAGGGTGACCAGGCGTCCTGATATTATCGGGACAGTCCCGATCTTAGGGGACTTGTCCCACGTCCCGACCTTACATCGGTCGGGACGCCCTTTGTCCCGATATCGGGGACTGTCCAGACCGCAGCTGTGGCACCGCAGCCACAGCACCACCGCTCACCGCTTCCTGGGGCATCTCCCGGTGCCCACCCGCCGGCAGGAGTGCTGCGTGCTTGCAGGCGCCGGGAGCATGCAGAGAGCCCTCCGACTCCCCCCACACACACCTGACCTGACCCACAACCCTAGAAGCCAGAGGGACCAGCCAGCCTTCCGGATGCTTCCCGGGATGGGAGCCGCCCCAGGTGAGCACTGCTGGAACTTCCCACCTCACCCCCTGGCAGGTCCCTTTGGCTCTTAAGGTGGGGGGGGCGCTGCGTGCTGCCGGCACCTGCAAGCCCCGCTCTGCAGCTCTGGCAGCTCCCATTGGCGCTTTTCCCGGCCAATGGGCACCACGGGGCCTGCGCTTGTAGTGGGCGCAGCACGTGGAGAGTCTGGAGACTCCCCTCACCGCTCTCACGCTAGGAGCCAGAGACCTCCCAGCAGGGCTGGTGATTGCGGCCAGGAAAGGGGGCAGGGTGTGGTGGAGTGAGTGTCTGGGAGGTGTGTGTGGGGCACTGGGCTGTGAGGGTGTGGAGGGTGCTAGGCAGTGGGGGAGGTTTGTGTGTTTTGGGGTGCTAGACAGTGGGGGTCTATTGGGGGAGATCTGTGTGTGTCAGGGCACTGGGAAGTATAGGTCTGTGTGAGGCATTGTGTAGTTGTGGTGGTGGGACTATGGGGACAGGCACTGGGAGGGAGGAAGGAAGGGAGGAAAGGGAAATCTGTGTGTATTGGGGAAGCTACTGAGTGGGGGGTTCTGTGTGGGGTGCTGGGCAGCTGTGGTGGGGCTGGGCGGGGTGTGTGTGCACAGCACTGTGCATTTGTGGTGGAAGGTTTGTAGGGGGGCTCTGGGCATTGTGGATCCAGGGGGCGCTGGGCAGGGGAGCTGTGTGGCGCAGCATGTGCTCACCCCCAACAGGAAGGGGCACGCTAGTAGCACAGGCCAGGCAGACCAGTGTGCCTCTGGCTCTGGTTGGCTCCCCCCTCCCACCCACTCGTCCAATGTGTCCTGATATTTCACTCTTGTGATCTGGTCACCCTATCTTATACATCATCAAAATCATTAAGTTTCAACTACAGGGCCAATCAATTTCACCTGCATAAATGCAATGGAGACAAGGGAGGTAGCACTCATCTCACTAAGGACATAATTTCGTCTCCAGACCCTTTACTGTTAGTGTTGATTCAGTAAGGAAGCCAGTTTGACCTTCAAATCCCAGGTTGAGTTTGCAGGAGTTTCCAGAGCATAACCATATTTTCAAACATCCCCTTTATTGTCTCTTATCTGTATAGTTTCTGGATGTTTACACAGGTGAATAACATTTATTGTCAATATCCATTTAATATTTTAACAATATTTTCATTTGTTGTGGGTTTTTTTTTTTTCCCGTGTTGGTTCACTGACAAAACACCTGTTGGCTTCTAGCTACAGCTTCTTCCCCTGAAGGCTTTGTGCTCTCTTGTGGTCCTTTTTCTTTACTGTCAATTGGCTCTTATTAGATTGGTGATCTGGCACTGGATTCTGTTAGTTTTCTAGGTAGGCCAGGAAAGAAACTATGCTGAAGGATTCTACCCACAAGTAGCTTTACCTCTAGAAACCTTTATCTCAGTTTCCCTTCTTTGTGCAGCAAAAACTCACCTCCAATCTACTTAGTTTCACAGCTCTGCAACATGCAAACCTCACAGACCTCTCTTCTTCTCTTCACTCTTTGAGTCAGAAAGACATAAAGCAATGTTTAATTTCAAGCTGATACTATGTTTACTCAGGAGAGTGCACTTCCAGGGTACTCTCAACCTATCAAAACATGTACCCTTTCAATCCTTGTATATTTTTGGTAAAGTGTTTTAAGGAATCTTGTTTAAAATGTTTAGTCTCTGAGTTAAATTCATTCATGATGTAACTTAATTTTGGAGTTACAACAGAGATACATTTGGTACTCATGTTTAATCTTCCATTTATGCTGCACTATCAGTATAATTATCTGATTACTTTTGCACTGTAAGGATATTATATTTAGGCTTTGTATTTTCCTTGATGGAGAAAATACTGAAAATGTGTGGGTGTTGGAGGGTGGTGGTCTTGATCTTGCTAACACTAAATATAAAAGTAGTTCAAAAGACAGCTGGATTGAGATCTAGGATGTTTAGATAAACATATAAAAGTTATCAGAATGAAGAATCAGAATATAATAAACTTAAACTTCTCAAATATACAAAATATGCAGCAATCTTTTCTTAACACAATGTAGAATCATATAATAGAATCATGTAAAGGCAGATACCCATTCCACTTCAACAAATGTTAGTTTAGTGATCTCCAAAGGTGGATAGTTTAATTTGTTTTTTTGGCATAGTATCTCTCCCAGAGTCTTGTGTGAACTGGCTGAGTCTCCTCTACACCTCACTTTCTTGGCCTATCCAACACATAAACAATAGTTTAGTGTCTGAAACTCACCCCTTCCTGGTGTTTGCTCTATTGTAATCTTAAATAATACCCCACACCTAAGTTTGTCTTGGCAAATTGTTCCTAGAGGTTTTTTGCAGATGGTGTTTTTGGTCTAGTCAATAGTTCCCCCTCTCAGCCATTCTCACTCCCCACTTGGAGTTAACAAGATCATTTAGTCACTGTGAGTCAGCAGAAAATATTCTATAGCGGGTCTGCATCTGACAAAATGGTGACACAATAGAAGAGCCCTAAATCCGTAGGTGGGCTCCTAGATCCTGCCATCCTATTATGTTTCATAAAGCTACTATTTTCTTCCTTCTGTCTAGACTAGTCAAGAGCTTGAACCTCATAACCACTTGACTGCTCACAGTTTTCCTCTTTATAAACAGAAGCCTCCACAAGATATGGCTTTGCTTCCCCTGTTTCAGGTCTGATACAGTCTGCTCATCTTCTGCTGTAAAGTGGTTTTCCATACATACCTTTCTGTATTAGTTTTGCCTAGGAGTTTTCAAATGTAGCCAGCCTCAATTGGCTTTAGCATCTCTCACAAAGGACTGCTCCTGCCAAAATCCACTCTACAGCATTTTATACAGTTAAAATAATTTTGTGATTAAGGGGCCTGATTCTCTAACTACTCTGGACTTTTAGGATTTTTTTTAATACAAAATTTGTCTCCTACTAAGTCTTCCAATAAGTTAGTAGTGAAATTTACTCTGTTCCGTTACTCATGTATTAAACCACATTAGTGCAGGGCAGAAGGTAGTTAGAAGACTAGAACTCATTTTAAAGGTAAGAGGTGAGGGTTATACAAACATTTGTTAACATTTTCCTCACAGATTTTAAAATGGTTTAGCTTTGAGGTGGAAGGAAGGAAACGAGGGAAGTTAGACTAAACATTGATGTTGACATCTGTGGCAAAGATGCCTTCAACCACTGGGACTCATTTATATTATATCTATTTAAATCTGTTTGCATTTCTAAACCACCAATCACATAATATCTGGAAGGCATTTTCTGTAACAGGTGGAAAAAATAGGAAAACTTTCTTCCTCCACCAGTTTATTCTGTATTTGACAATATAACAATCTGTTTTTTGCCACAATTCTACACAGACTTATGCACATGCTTATCTTTACACTTGATGACTTGCCCAGTTGTTTTGAATGGGGCTACTCACTCACACTGTATACAAGTAAGCACACATGATGTAAGCGTAAGCACCAGGCCTTTTGGATTTTATTCATCATGCCATGTAGGCCTCTAGGTTGTAGTATTCCCAACAGGGTAAGGTAACATGAGAAAAAGAAAAATAGTAGGGAAAGAGACTCTCACTATTTTATATATATATAAAATAAATACATGGGCAAAATAAGCCATGCTCATAAGGGGGTACGGGAAGAGTTTTTTCTTCAAATAAAAACAAACCTTTATGGTATATAGATTTCCAAACTCATTTAGTTAAAAGAACCTTATATTTTCTTTCTTTTGCCAAAAGCACTTCTTGAGGCTGTAAACATGATATGTGAGAGCTGACCTGGAATATAATCTGATATCAGGATGTGCATTTATCCAATTCAGTTCATTATTTAAACATTTCTGACATCATAATTCTGAACTCAAATAAAAACATGGTAAATGGTAAGCAGATATGTTGAAAATCACATAGTTTTAGAATACAATCTGGGTTTTCAAGGCCACATGGGTTTAAACTGTTCAAACACAATACAAAAAAAGTCCAATAAACATCAGCAGATAATAGGAGGCAGGGAGCAGAAAAATATAGGATTGACTTGTTTTGTTCTGGATGAGCATGCAATGCAAGTGGCCTGAGCTCGGAGTATTTATGCAGCAGTCCACATGAAATAAATTATCAAGTGGAGAGAGTAATTTGCCCTTGGGTTTTGTTGCTGAGAATACAGGAAGACATTTCTTATTTCTGATTTGACAACAGTATTGCTCAAGGCTTATTGTGGGCACACATTTTGATTTGACTATATTGCTGAGATTCTCCTTCTTAAAAATAAATTAGGTAAATATTATAATTTTTGTTTCTTGGTTTAAAGAGGATTATGACAATTTATACTTAAATAATTTATAGGGATTTTGCCAAATAACTTTAACTCGGTGTTTGAAATGCATACACAAAAATATGTATATCTGTAGCATGATATTAAATAAGGACTTTCATTGTAACAGCTGAGAGAGAACTTTTAGAGTGATTCCTTCAAGGAAGAGCTAACCCTATGAAAAACAGTAATTTGGATAAAGCAACAGAGGGTCCTGTGGCACCTTTGAGACTAACAGAATTATTGGGAGCACAAGCTTTCGTGGGTAAGAACCTCACTTCTTCAGATGCAAGTAATTTGCATGTTAAGCAAAGCATTATGGGGGCTTATTCACCACAAATCAGGAGACTACAGAGAGAATTTAAGACCAGATAATGGGAAATTTCAAGTTGAGCCTCACAAATGATTAGAGTACTGTTGTCACTTGCATTTCTTCTAGTTGATAGAATAGTGAGTTCAGGTTAGGAATGAAGCTGAAGACTAGTTCAGAAATTTCTATATTTGTATGTGCAAAGGGAGGGTCTTATCTTTGGATTGTGTTCTTAAGAACAGAAACTTGTTGTCTGAAGACAATAATTTTACTGCTTCCTTTCCTTAACATCATACAGATATGCAGACAAAGTATAAGGGAGCCAGTCAGATAGATATTTCTATAGCAGCCAAGTTGATCATTCAACTGTCAGTTACAATGGCAGAAGTCCCATAGGCTGCCAAAGGAAAAAAATATACATAAACCATATTTATTTCAATGGTTTCTGTAAAAATGGGGATAATGGTGCTTATCTCCTTTGTAAAGCACTTTGAGATCTACTGCTGAAAGCTCTTCTATGGAAGTTATGTATTATTATTAAGAATAGTACTAATAATTTTAGTGCTGTACAAAACATAATTACAGTTCCTACCCTAAAACACTATATATAATCTAAATCACTTTCAAGAAGGATCATAATTTTAAGCATAAGCCCCCACCTAAGGCTGTGTCTAAACTTGCAGAGTTTTTGCACTGTCAGTTTCACTGGTGATAGGGAACCGGTGAAAGAAAAGCGCTGGTTTGTGTTCTCACTTCCACAGGTGTCAAAAAGTGTCTACATTTGCAGCACTTCCATCGCGGATGAGAGCAGCACACTGAGAGCAGCTATCCCACAGTGTAGCTCTCTCCATTTTGATTATAGGTCTTGTGGGAAGGGGGAGGGGCGGGATGAGAGCAGGGTCCAAGCGGGGGATTATTTGCTCTGTGGAGCAGCCATGGTCACTTGCCCAGATGAGCACTTTAAAACAAAACAGGAAAAGGAGTTTCAAAGTTCCCGGGGCTTTACGGGGGAGGGGTGGGCATCTATTTACTTGGCGTCAGACCAGCACAGCTGCTGACCAGAGTGGTCACCCTAGGCACTGTGGGATCTCCTCCAGGGGCTAAAAGCTGTTTACACAGGAAGAATGTGTCTCCACTTGCACATTGCTGCAAAAGGTTCAGTGGTAAGAACTGTACGCCTCTCATGGAGGTGGTTTTCTCTTTGCGGTGAAACTTCTGAGTTAGTGCAAAAAGTCATTGGCAAGTGTAGACGCTCCATTTTTGTGCTTTAAATGGCATGTGTAGACATACCCTAAGACAAAGGACAAAAGAACCCGCCCAGGAGCTTTTGCTGATTACCACCAATTTCTACCACCTCTCTTGGAAGGGAGATAAATGAAAGGTCAGAGTTTTGGACTTTTTAGACTTTGGCTTTAGCTACACTGGTGCTGTACAGCACTGCAACTTGCTGCGCTCAGGGGTGTGAAAAAGCACTCCCCTGAGCGCAGCGAGTACAGCGCTGTAAAGCGCCAGTGTAATCAATGCCTGCAGTGCTGCACACTCGCTTGCAGCACTGCAAGCTATTCCCCTCGGAGAGGTGGAGTACTTACAGCGCTGCAAGAGCTCTCTCGCAGCGCTGGCAGCGCTATGAAGTCCCAAGTGTAGCCAAGCTCTTAAGAAACTTAAAGAACATTTTTCTAGAATAGTACTGTTCATGTCCCAGAGCAGACAATTTGAGTATCACAAAACCTTCAAAAACAGTGGGCAGGGTCCTCCCATGGAATATGGGAGATCCAGGTTTAATTTTCCCCATTGGCCTGATGAGAAGAGATTTGAACTTGAGTCTCACATATTATAGGATATATATACCAAAAAACTGTGGTTGAAGAAAAAAATACCAGAAAAGAGGGAAGGGGAAAATTGAGTATACGCAATAGGATTTTTTTTCCATAGGAGCACATTTTTTTCTGATTTGCAGTGATTGATTTGATGGAAGTGTTCGTCTAGCTCAGTGGCAAGTCATTTGCTTAGTAAATTAAAGACCAATGTTCCAACCTTATATGTAATTGAATTTATTTACTAGCTTGTATTTCTGTTTATGAAGATGAGAAAGGGTCTCCATTTGAGCATGTTTGTATAGCTGTACAGTGCACCTGCTTTTCAGGAGTCAGTGTCATCAAGTACTCTCATGGATTTACTTGTCTTGTCTCTCACTACAGAGGTCACTATTTGCAAAGCTGTCTAAATATAAACAAAAGAACAAGTACCTGTGGTACAAAATGCAATTAAAGCTAACAGGCACTGCTATGACAAAGAATCAAAATATCACTGGCATTGTTATGAAATGATAAACAACTGATAGTAATTTTAACAAAGAAAAAAGTTGGAAAATATAGAAGACACATTAGAATCTCTCTGTCTATAAAAATAATTAAAATCTTGTGTGCTTTGTGGCACAATGGGCCTAAATTCTGTTCCAGAGGTCACTGGATTATTTGTCAGTCTAATGCAGTAGACTGGAAAAGTTGAAGCAGTAACCTTAACATTAAAAAAAAATTGAGGATTTTAATAAATATGAAATAGATTATTGCTTGCATCATTATTTTATGTTTATTATGATATTCATTTCAATTTATTCTACACCTTCCCCACACTTTCAGTATGCCACACTTTCTTTTATTAACGATGCTGAACAACTGAATTGGAAGCTGAAGGTGTTAGAAGCAGCAGCTGAGGCTTTTGGCACCTGGAAGGCAGTCTGGGAATGTAGGATAAGAACATTAGCTAGATGCTTCTCCTAAAATGATCAACATTGTGTTAACAAGGGTTTGATTTAGTAATCAAAGACTTCAGTATCAGTCACTTTGATTGGATTTATTTAGATAATTATTTAATCCTGCATCTTGCACTCTGGTTCTGAATTTGGCTCACAAATTGATATTCTTATAGCCAGCCTGCTGGTAGGGTTTGTTCTATTTCCTCTTTTCCACAGATAGACGTGTTATTTATTTATATCTTTTGGGTAAGTCCATCAAATTTCACAAATGTAAGCAACTGGACTTTGTTAGTATATCACTAAAAAATAATATTCCTCGCTTAACAATTCTTGTAACGGTTATATATGTCTGGTCATTCTTAGAAATCTAGCATCTTCTCTTCTTAGCATGACTCACAAAGCATCACATGGAAGTCTGGCTCATAAGTAGTTATAGACCATATATAAAAGTCCAGTTCATAGCTCAACAATTTGGAAAATTAACAATGTTGATATTTTTATTGTCTTCTTTAGGTTTCAGAATAAATGTCCAATTGAGATTAATAGCGGCTGTTGTCTGATTGTTGTAAAAAAATTTTAAGAAGGAAGGGTAGTTTTCTAGGACTGATTCTCATTTACACAATTTTGACAGTATAAAGTAACATTAAAGTGGCTTTAAAGGTAATTTACATCCCTTACAAACCTTCTTTACACTAAGGAGCCTTAATGTAAGTTAATATCAACCCACTGTACATCATTAAAGGGGGCTGCCAAGCTAATATAAACTGAACAAAACTAACCATATCACTGAGTAACACCAAGAGTACACTGCATTTCTTCTCTTCCTTGTTCAAATACAGATGGTTGATGAGGTCAAAAGTTCTTGCTGTAAAGATAACCAGAGCTATACAACATGCAGCACATGCAATGCATGATGATAGTTAGAATACTCCCAGTAAGTCAGTTTGACAAAAAAATGATAATAATAATAATCTGTCAGATCATTCATCTGACCTTGAATGGAAAGGCATGCTACATGCAAGCAGATCTCTTGACTCTTCTGCTATCCCTTACTAAGCTCAACCAATTTAAACTATAATTTCACTCTTGATTTGTCTGCTGCTTTAATCTTCACTGAAATAAAGAAGTAAAATATTTCAGCAGGGTGCATAAAGGTTAATTAACCAAAGTTTTCCTTTCTATTGAACAAATTAAAATGATCTTTTAGTGTTGCATAGCCAGCTAATATACTAAAGTATTTCACAATGTCCACTATGTATAATAAATGTATGTCTATCATAATGTGAATTGTGATTTTTTTTTAAATTGTATATGACATATAAAGCATCTTAAATTATTGTAATCTAATATCACACAGTTACAACCAGAGAAGATCTTAAAAAGGCTTGGTTGTTGGTTTTTTTGGTGTTTTTTGTTGTGGGGGGGTGGCGTTGTTTTTGGCTCAGTAATTCATTCACAAGTCATAGACTGAATCAGGAATACTAATACTGCATGAGTGATATTATTACAATTTATTATTTGTATTGCCCATCCCTGGACTCCAGGTAAAGATGAGAACTTGAGGAGTCTGTGGACATTAGAAGAGATGGGATCCAAGGGAAGTAATAGATTCATAGGGACTATAAAAATATGTAGAGAAAGAATTGGCAATAAAATACTGACAAGCTAATGACGAGTGCCCCAGACAACAATTTGGATATCTGGGGCCTGGTCTTACTCCCATTTAAATCAGTGACAAAGCACCCATTGATTTAAATGATATAGGACTGAGTGTTAAATCCTTGGATGTCAAACACATGCAAAAAGGGAGAAATGACCCATGAAGCTGGTGATATCACAGAACCAATAGAGGGATGCAATATCAAAATTACTACTGCACATCTACTAGGTATGAACGAAAACACTCATTTACCCCCATTTAAAGAAAGGGAGCCAAATATGTTAGAGCCCACATTTCTTTCCAAATGATATTTGACTGAATAGTAGAAAGAGATGAATCATGAACGGCACTAAAGGAAGAAACTTCTCCAACAAGACAAGAAGCTGAGAAAATATTTATCACCGTAAAGATAAACGTATTGGATTAGAACTATAAGAGACAAGTGAAAGATTAATTTTATGCCTATCTTGAGAATCCTGCATAATTTTGTAATCTAATAAAAGTGGCCTAAGTAAAGGGTTAATAGAGAAGAGTGTGGTGGGTCAGGGATGAATTTGCTGGGTGTGACAAGTAAATAATTATATGTATTCTTTCATTTTGTATAATCTCTAAACAAGGATGTTTACAGCACTCAGAAATGTTTTGATTTGCATGAAATTGGAATTAACTTGTCTGAATTGATGATTAATACAAAAGGTAAGCTGAAGCATTGATATAACAGGTTACAGTCTTGAATGGAACAGTTCACTAACTGTAGTGAGTTGTGCATTAATTAAATTCCATCAGTTTGAACTGGCACTAACGGATTTTACAGTTGAACTTTAGAAACATAACTAAAGAAAGCCTCTAAAATAGTATACTCGCTTAGAATTACAGGGTCACATTCATCCCTGGTGTAACCAATGGATTCCAGTGTGGAGCTGTGCTTAAAAATAGATGGCAAAAGTTGCCCATAGATTTTTTTTCTTTGCTGGGGGTGGAGTGGTGGTGGAGACATTGTTTAATGTAGTTGGTGTCACAGCTCACTTATATATTTCTTTTTTATAATATATATTTGTAATGTAGTGCATCTGACAGCCCTGTATTCCTATAACTTCCATAAATTAAGGGTGTACATTATTAACCAGTGTCAGTCTTTTCAGAGTCAGCCTTAACCAGAGTAGACCTCATTAGTTCATTTAGAGCAGCATTTTTCAGCTTTTGAGACCTACCATACCACATCTTAATATCAAAACATTTCTCTACATACCACCATCAAAATTTTAATCGGTGTAGTTATAAAGCATTATTCTGATACGTCAGTTTTAAACCAACCTGTGTGCCACTTGATTGTGGTCCATTTACCATTGATGGCACATATCCTACTACCGACTCATCTCTGAATTTGGTCCTAAGTTAACATAAAATGCAGAGAGTGAATGCCAGAAAAAAAGTGTAAACTGGATCAACTCCCTTTAGATTCACTTGTGACTTTTTATTTACAAGATACAATTTACCAACACAGACTTGGACAACTTACCTGCAAACTTTCTATCCCTTGCTTATTTCAAGGCAGTCCAGATGCATTACGCTCCTTAATACATTTCAGTTCAGTTATCAAAGTATTTAATTTACCAAGGAAAGCATCAGAGGACAAACCACTGGTGGAACAGCTGTCTTACTACCTGGGACACATAACCATGCATTTCTTGTGAAGATTTCTCACAGAAAAGGAAATTTGCTTTAGAGCCCTGTGGCAATTGCAGTCTTCTCCTTAGTATTTGAGACACAAAAAAGAAAAAAAAATCTATGGTTTCATGGAGGATGAGGGCACAAGGAAAGGTATTCTGCTACACTTTTGCTGTGATTCATTCTATATAGTAAACTTACGGAGGAAGAGGGGAATGTTTTTAAAACAGGAGGTAAAAATAGTCATAGTCAAAAAATATAATTGTAAAACCTCACCCTCACACCAATCCTTAGTAAACAGGATTGTTGGAGGAGGGATGGAAGCTTACCCAATCACAATGATCAGCAAACCTATCTCATGAATGTTACTACAGCTGTATGGCTATAATCACATCTTCAGCCATCTCCTGTCCCATGCAAGAAGTAATGGTTGGTGGAACTACATAATCATGTTTCCACCATCCCCACTCACTTCTGCACTTTTTCTGTTTCTGCTCCAGACATTCCAAATATACACTGATTAGTTATTACAGATAAATTTCAGCCTAACCGTATTCATGATCTGTTCCATTTGATGCTTTGCGACATTTGCATGGTCACCTACGTTACATAACATTGTTTCTGATCCCTGAATTCATGACAAATGTTTCAAACAGGAGAATAACAAATGTTGACTAGGAAACAGTTTTATTCCCAAATTGATACTCTTATTCATATATGAATATAGGTATTCATATATCACCCCTTAACCAAGCAATAGCAATACAGGTTGGATTCTTGTTTGAGGAGAAATAAGTGACAAGGAACACTGGCATATTCTGAGTGCAACTTGCTTTATACACACCAACCATCCATACTTGAATGGGATGTTCCATGGATTTATCAGGATTAAATTTGGTTAAGTATTAATATGACCATTTACAGGCTGGCAACATGTTGGAAATATAAATGTAGAAATTATGTATCCCTCTGAACAGATCAAACAATAGGGAAAAAACATGATCAGTTAATCTCAGATGATGGAGTTGATGCAAGATGGTAATGTTAACAGTGTAATGAATGTTAAATAGAAGTAATCATAGAAATGAAAAAATAAATAAATTGGGGAATTAGTTTTAAAAGGGCCTCTAATAAATTATATTTAATAGCCAGCTTTTTGTAAATAACATTGCAGACCTTTCAGCTTTCTCTTATCTTAGAACCATCCAATCTTTTGCATTGTAATTCTATGCATTGTTCACATTCAAGTATTGTAACTACAATGATGAAATTAGCATCAATGTAAATAATTTTTAAAAGTAAGAATGTCTTGAAGTCTTTTTTTAATGGTAAATATGCTAATCTGAATGCATCATGCATGGTATTTGGAAATTAATAGTTTTGGACAGCAACGCACTGTTTCCCTTACAGCTAGAGCTGGGTGAAAAATTTTGGTCACTTTTGGAAAACTTTTGGTCAATTGGAAAATTTTCCCCATGAAAAATTGTAAATTATGGTTGACTGAAACATTTTGTGACTTTGTATAGAGTTTACAGCATTGTCCCGGTAAAACAATATTTTAAAATATCAAAATGTTTTGTTTTTAAATTTTTTTAATGAAATGTTTTTGAGTTTTGTAGTCACGTGACTTGTCATTTCAAAATTTCATTACATTTCTTTTAAAACCCTCAATCTAAATGACCATTTTTTTTTTAATTTTGGGATGACCCCCCAAAAATTATTTTGGTTTTCCAGAACTGCCACTAAAAATAAAGATTGCTTATTCTCACAGCTCTACTAGCAATACTCAATCTCATGATCCTTACTCAATGAAAACTTCCATTAAATTTGGTGGAACTAGAAACTATGATGACTTGAACCCTAGATGTACCAAAGATAGATATACTTGGATTCAGCTCTTAAACAGCATTATGCATTCAGAACTGAATAGAAAATAACATCAATGCAAACGTGTAATCTACCTTGAAGAATGCCCTAAGTTACCCATTTAGTTCTAACAATGTATTTCTGCTAGGTTTGGGACATAACTGGCACTTAAGAAATATTCACAAAGCATTACCTCTTATTGCTAGTAGAAAAGACCCAAAGAAATTCTGGGTCATTATGCAAAAATTACGAATTAAGAGCAAGTAATTTTGCAGTTAATTTACATGTTCATTTTAGAAAACTAAAAAATATGTAATATGTTCTTTTCGTTTTTCATAAAATAATCTTGACCCACGGGGTCACAGAATGTTAAAAGTAATATGAATTATAGAATAAGATATTGAATTTTTTGTTGTGGCTAATGATTACTCTAACAGTAATTGCATAAAAGAAAACATTTTCTTGTTAAGTAAATGTTCATTACCTTTTACAGCTTCTGTCACTGGAAACAAAATGTGCCAAAATTTCTACATTCTTTGATGAGGTCTCTGGGAGCTTTAAATTAAACTGATCAAATCGAAAACAATGCATCATATCCATCAAAATGCACTTGCCTATTTGAATCCAAAAATGAAAGAAGCAGCAAACTTCAGGTTCAATTGTGACAAACTGATGCCAGGCTAAATTTCAGGGTTAAAGAGATAAATAATTATTAAAATCTAAGTAAAGATTTTTTTTTTAAATGTAATTTTCCCTTATACAAAATTGTCAATAAAATCTGTGAAATTTGGAAAGTTTACAAAACAGAATATGGTTTATCAGCACTCATCCCTTGGTTCATCTAGAAGACAGACAGACTGAAAAGCGTTTACTCAACAATCATATATGGTCTTTATTTTTAGTCTAATAGGCCCATACTCACTGATACTCCCATTGAACTCAAGTAGGAGACTTGCCATTGAAATCAGTCAGCAGAAGACTGGGCCATTCAAATTAGAAATTTTGCCTGTTTTTCTGAGGCATATCTGATATGCCACATCTGACCTAGATCCCTGTGTAATTTTGAGCTGTCTTAACTGACTTTTCTATTGCTGTCTATATTTATATTGCATATTACATTATTTTAAGAGTCCTTGCATGTGATGGTTTCCTTATTAAGTTTATAATAGGAAACTATTTATCCACAGATCTTGCATGCCAGTTAGATTCCATTACCAAATTGAACTATTTAACCAGCCATACTCATGATCCTTTGTGTAATGTCACGTGGCGTGGTTTCTGAATGATGAGAAACGGGTAGGAAATGCTAACTACTGCCTGGGAAAGATTCGTCCTCTTTCCCTTCCTAATTGTCAGTCAGCTAGATGGCATACAACACTGGTCCACAAAGAGGCAAATACAAGCTCACAAGAAAGAACAGTTAATAGTCAAAAAGTACCACAATTAAACCTGACGGATTGAAGAACATTTTCCTCTGTAGATGCTGGCCATATTTAGTTGTTCCACAGATGTGAAGAAAAGACAACTTTATTAATTTTCATTCATTTAAGTAAATTGTAAATATAAAGATGGCTTAATGAATCCAAGGAAAAAAAGATTAGTCATCTGTTATTACTACCATTACAACTTGATACATTGTTGTTTTTCTTAATCATCCAATGAAAATCAGAGTTTGAGCTTTAAAAATGTGTTTTTTTTTTCATGGTAGGTTAAATAAAGTTTTATTTTTATATGTGGTAAAACTAATCTGTATACTCTGTTGGAAAAACTAAAACTGACATCTAAATATTCAGCATAGCATAAGAAACATAACAGATAGATAAATCCTGGTGTATGTTACCTAGTCATAAGAGCTCATGATACCATTGCTAATATGTTCAGTTAATTTAAAGTTATTAAGTGAAACTTCAGTGTAAATCCTATGATCTTTCATAAAAAAAACTGCTTTTACTAACTGGTCACAATCATACTGTAAGTATGTGCAATAAATAAGCTTCCTCATTGCTTCCCAATCCCACATCAAGACACATATTCAGTTCAATAAGGAATTCCCAAGGGTTGAACATCAATATTTTCCTGTAAATACTCCTGAACAGGGCTGTGGAAATCTGCTTCTGCAAGTTCTTCCCATGTGTATATTACTGAGTTTTTCTTTCCCTCTGCATTCATTAGAATATGTAACATAGAATATCAAGATAATGAGCTATCGGCAATATAGTCAAATAAGCTTTCTGACTAAACAATTCCTTGCAATATCATAAACATAAGTCCCCTATGTACCTCCATCTACCATATATTTAAAATGCAGAGAAAAAGAGTTGCAACTTGCAGTGTCCTCAGAAGGCTAACAAATCCAGGCTGTAGAAGATTAGGGGGAAAAGCATGTTCTCAAGTTAAATGTGAAATCCAAGTTCCATTAAAGTGAATGACAAATCTTCAGTTGACTTCAGAGGGGCCAGGTTTTCAAAAAAGCTTTTCAAGGAGAACACCTTGCTGATTTAAACAAGAAGAAAGTGCTGCCAGAGCACAAGCTCAAATATCTCTTCTTATTTGAATTATAGCAGCATTGTTTAGGAGAAAAACAGTTTGTTAGGTAACCAGGTCCCGAACCATTTAGATTTTTTTTTTTAGGTTAAAATCAACACCTTGAATTCTGTGCAGACACTAAACAGCATCCAATAAACATCCCTGAGCACAGGTCAAAATCTTCACTTTGTAAAACTTTGTTTAATAAACATTCTGCACTAGCCTATGTTTTCAAGTGATATAAAGTGTAATCCCATTTACAGCACATTACATCACTCTTGTCTGGCCTGCACTAAGATGGAATGGGAGACCTGTACAGGATCATAGGAATGTCCATATTGGATCAGACCACTAGTCCACTTAGACCATTATCTAGTCTCTGACAATAGCCAGATGCTTCAAGTGAAGATAGGAGAAACCAAGAATTGGGAAGAAAATAAAGTTTTAATGCTGAGATTTTACACCCTAAACATCATCTAACAAAAGCAGTCAAAGTTTGTTCTTCTAGCTCCCAGAACCATCATAATTCCCCCTCCTACTGCTTTCAGTAGCAAGTGGGATAGAATAGTTTTTCTTTATTGTCAACTGCTAATACAAAGAGGCAGGAAATGTTGGGCCTAGATGGGCAAAGTGTTCAGGAATTAGGGTTTCTCAACACACAGTTATTCAGAAACTGCTTTCAAACTGCTGGATTAAGCTAACTAGGAGCAAGGCACTCTGATTAGAGAATAGAAGTGTCCACACCTGGAGTTATTCAGGAAGAGCTGTTCCTGAACAGATACACATATAGACAAGGCCTTAACACTCATTGAAGAGAATGAGTGTTGAGGGTGCTCAATAACTATATAAATGCTAATGAATTTGGGCCCTTAGGTAGTAAGGCCCAATGGAGTTTCACACACTTGCTGGATCAAGCCCCATAATCTCTAGGCCATCTGTGTAGCCAAGTAATAGAACATTATAAATCTTGGAGTTTCCTTATCAGATTCTCAATTTACATAACAGATATGCCTTCCATCTTGTATAGTCATTTACAACTGTGAATGTAGAACTATCACAGCAGACTTATCCTATTGCATAGACCAATGGCAGAATTTTACACTCACATTGCAGAGGCATAAATGACTACCTCATGTGTAGGGATGTGGACAAACAACCTCTTAAGTGTTTTATGTCTCACATTACAGAGTGAGTCTGAGGATAGGATCAAAAAACAATATTCCCTTGTTTGAAAATCAACTTTCCAGTCCAATAATAAAATAAAGGAAGATGGATAATTATATAGCTACCTTGGTAATCCAAAAGCTGAAACTGAACCATGAGATGGGACATGGTGCTTACTTTGAAAATGTAAAAGCTCACCTTGATGTCTTTGAGAGACCTGCTGGTGAATACTGAAGTGTTACCACAAGGTTGCTTTCCTCTTGAGTGCACTGAAGCATAAACAGATGATTTTGGAGGGTGAGGGGGAGAGAGGATAAACAATGTAGCTGTGATGCCTATGACTGAGGAATCTGAGTTTTATTTGTATGGGTACTTTTCTTTGATCAGCAAGGATTGTTTGTTTGTTTTCCAGGCATTATATCTATCTATCTGTATAAATAAAACATTTCCTTCTCCTTTAAGGAGCAAGGATTGGCATCATGTCAAAATCTCTATATATTGGTATGCAGCTGGCATATCTACTGAAAAAAGTGTAAATCAAAACTGTGATGTGCTATTTCATGTCAGATATGCTTTTCAGAGATAAGAAAATCCCATTGCAAATGCTGATTTTTCAAACTTATTATGAATCATAACCAATATTCACTGAATGCTAAAAATGCAATAAAGAGCATGCACCATTTCAGTGACATTGCTTTCAAAAATTGATGTGATGCTGAGTTACCTCCTGGCAGCCTTTCAAAATGAAGATATTTTTAATATCTCAGGTCATGTAAAACTAAACAGGTTAGCTTAAAATTCTGTGCAGTATCATTTGTACAAACTGCCAATAGCCATCACAAGATAAGCATTTTCTACTGTACTAAGGAATGCCACTAAGAGGATCATTTTTCTTCTCTTCTTGGATGAATCCAATTGTTTCACTCAATGGGGCTTCAATTTAGCTAACAGCATTCTGTGCACTCTAAGATAAGGCATGACCACAAGCAAAAACTAACACAGTGCTAATCATAAATTCTTTAAATCCACAATTCTCACATTATAGCATACTTCATAAATAACCAAAACCACAACGAAATTAGACCATTGTTCTCAGGAAATAAGGATTCTTTACAAAAGAAACATTATAATTCATTCCCAATCTATGGACCTTTCCATCAGATTGTGCATATAAGAGCACAGGACTCACCAATGATTTGACATTGTAATGTCTTAACTAGACAGAAATAATGTAAGGCATGTACAGGGCATTTAAAGTGCTTGTACTATATGCACAACAGGAAGGGGGGAGGAGGGAATCCAGCTATTTCCCCCCCAGTCATGTAAATCAAGAAAATATGAGATATTTTGTATATTGTATATTTGTTCATCTACTTTATATTTTAAATGCTATAAAATATTTTTCATATATATATATATACACATACACACATACACACACACACACATATATATACACTCTCTAATTCTTATATATATGTTCTTTCTAATTCTTTATCTTTTACCCTCTGAATCTGAGGTGGAAGATGTTTTATGTCATGCAAAATATTTCAAGAGCAGTTTGCAAATTCATTTTGAATGAATTATGAAACACGCATACTATACATACATTTAATCATAATACTATAAGACCACCTCATTAACTATGGTGTCAGTTGCCTAAGTGGTAGTGTTAAAGTGGATACTCAAACAACAACTATGCATGAGTTGTGTTTTTTAAATGTGGTATTTGGGATATCTTTCCCAATCCAAAGTACTTCATTTTCTTCTAATTCTTGTGTGGTACATATGGTAAAAGTATGAACCTCATAAATTTGATTAAGTAACACAAAGCGTAACACAAACAGGAAAGGCTGTCCTAACAGAGTTAAAAGTACAGTAGTTCTTTGCTGAACTATTAAAAATCAATCACTGTCATGATTTTAGACCCATTTTTATTAGTGAATTATTCATTAAATGTTCCTGATTTTCTTTAAATGTATTCATTATTTTCAATTAATCACCAGTGAATAGGCTGGACAAAATTTTTACATTATGATTGTTTGCTTCAGCTATAGTATTCACTATTTATATTGGATGAAATTTGTTCCTGAGTAGAGGGCCAGGTTGAGGCCTATGTCTACACAGCAACTAGACACCTGTGTCTGGCTTGGGATTGCAGGGCTGTTTCATTGCTTTGTAGACTCTGGGCTTGGGCTGGAGCCTGGGCTCTAGGACCCTTTGAGGTGGGAGGGTCCCAGAACTCAGGCTTCAATCCAAGGCCCAAATTCTACATAGCAATGAAACAGCCTGGCAGCCCAAGCCCCACAAGCCTGAGTAAACTGGCACAGGCCAGCTGTGGGTTTTTCTTTGCTGTGGAGACATACTCTGTGACACTTCAATCTTACTTACACCCTCAAATTGAGTTTAAGAGCTTTATCCTGCAAAGTGCTATGCACAGAATGAGGACAAAGACCTCAGTAGGTCTTAAATGATACAGTGGTGGCCTTCTGCACAAAGGTGAATTTCACTCACTGAATGGTTGGTGACCTAAGTCACCTGTGATTTAATCCTTCACCATGGAAGTTAATGGGAGCTTTGTCTGATAACAGTAGGCACAGGATCAAACCACAGTATTGCTTCTTCTCCCATATTGGGTCACTTATGTATTTTCAATAAGAGAACAAACAATGAATAATGAACTTTTGTACAATTTTTTTTCATGTTAAAATGTGTAAAACATTTGAATATGCAAACACCGTCACAAATACCAACTGGCTTTCTGAATATTCATAAATAACATGAACCCCAATGAAACAGAGTGTTCCCAACTTTTCTCTGTCTTCATAAAAAAATTAATCTTGTTCACCATCTCCACTTAAAACCAATGAAGAGTCTCCAACTGAAAAACGAATCTGCTCAATTCAGAACAAATTAAGAATCCAGTTTTAAACTTTTCTGAGGTTCTGTTTTTTTTCAGATCTGAGCGTAGCTCCATAATCTGGTTTCTGGTTGCTTTGATCTATGTGGGGAATACAAACCAGGTGGAAAGCTGCCCTAAAGGACAACCTGGGCTTTCCCTGGTCAACGCTAATGTCTGGGTGACATAAATGACTATAGTCAGCTCTATACCACCTACCTCTCCCACTCCTCCCACTGCACAGCACACATATATGCTGGAGAGTGCTACACTCTGAAGATTCTGTTGTTGGCTCTCCTCACCAAACCCAGAATCAGAAGGTAGGTGACTTTTTACCATGTCTTCATTTATGTCCCATCTGAACTTCAGTGTGCCTAGAGTAGCTTATGGAATCTTGCTTTGACAATTTGTAGAGGCAAGGGATCATCTATGACTATTAGATCTAGATCCAATTTTTTTACAAAAAGCTTGGAGGTGTCATATGTAAGGTTTTGGGGGGCCCATCATATCATGTTATATTACAGCATTTAACTGATCTAGAAGTACCACACAGGTTGTTGTTGGGAAATTACAGAAATACTAACATGAATTTCAATGACCATTTTACTTCATTTTAATATTCAAACTAAGGACTTGTCTCATAAAACTAATCCCATTGAAATCATTGAGGCTATTTGTGTAAGCACTACTCACTTGACTGAGGACTGCAGGAACTATGGTTTGCAGGGAGAGGGGGAAAATGTACTCCACAGAGCTAACATCAATTTTACTATAGGACTGATAAGGTATAAAATCATCACATTGACCAAAAACATCCAAGCCACAACCTTTAATGGGGGTTTTGACTGATAGGTATGCCAAGAATGTATTTGGATGCCTTCTCGACTTACATATGTAGTACCGTTAAAAGCAGCTCAAGGAAAACAAGCAGGAGTTGGCCTTTCAGTAATTCCAACTGTGGTCTTCCAATGTTTCCAAAGATTCATGGTTCTAGTTTACCTTCATACCACTAATCTTTAATGAACATACGAGGGTTTACATTAAATTACTTAAATATTGTGTCAAAAGATCAGACATTATGCCTGAATGAAAACAGACTGCAAAAGCAGCCCTACTTTCTTCTGAGCTTCCCAATCAACTCGAAGGAGGCTGAGCAGAACTGGTGTTATTTCTATACACATTCGCTGTGTACTAAGCTCTCCAGCCACAATATCTGTATATTGGATACAGAGTCCCAAATTAAAGTCCTGGGTCTTAGAATCTTTCAGCTGCTCTGCTCGCCACAGCTCTAATATTGCCATAGACTTTTGATGGAGGGCTTCCTAAAATGAGATTGCAAATTGCTGTTCGTGCCATCTTAATATTCTGGAAAGATCCTAAAATATGAATTTTCGAGTCAGCAAGAACTATTCGTGTCCTGGTTACATTTTCTATAGTGAATTTGGTTTTTCCACCTTTTCCTGCTATTCTTCCTATTGCTCTAGAAAGGTGATCTCCTTTCAAAGGCTTGACATCTGTAACTTCAAAAGATTCTAGAAATAGGTCATCTAACCTAACGAGAGCAAGAGCATCCTCAACTTGAAATCCAAGAATAAATGCTTTCACAAAGTCAGCTGCTTTCGTCAGAGCACTTACATCTTTTGTCTCTTTACAAGTCTTGATTTCTACATTTCTTGTTTTTAAGTTAAATCTGATTTGAAGATGCAGGTGTTCTACAATAGGTGTGAATATTTTCATCCAGTTTTCTTTCAAAGGAGTATATCTGTTTGCTGGTACAGGAATTTTCCTCATTTCATCTTTTCCACTCCTGAGCGCGTCCCCGGAGACGGGCGGGAAGTTGGGCCTCTTGCTGGGCCGGGGCTGCCCCGTGTCCATGCGGCTCCCGCCGCCCCCATCCAGCTCGGCCGCCCGCCGCTTCCGTTTGCTCCGCTTGGGGACCCTGATGAAGCCCCCGGCCTCCGCCGCGCTCTGGGTGTCCGGGGTCGCGCCGGGGGAGCCCCTCCCGGCCCCTTCCTCCGCGGGCTCCTCCATGCTGTTACTATAAATACCTAAATCATCTGTAAAAAGAACAGGAGTACTTGTGGCACTTTAGAGACTAACAAATTTATTAGAGCATAAGCTTTCGTGGACTACAGCCCACTTCTTCATCTTTGTCAGTTTTCTTCAAGAACCCTTTCTATAACATTGTTATATCGTACTGTTGCAAATTATTTCCTCTGATTTTTTCCTATGCTAATCCACATCAGTGTTTTTGCTCTTCACCTCCCTTATTAGATATGAATAACCTGCTTACTTAAATACTATTATTGCCATTGGAGAACTCAGTTTGGTGGACTTCTCCCCTCAACTCTTTCTATATGAAATACAAGACCATTTCTTTACTTCATAGTGCAGTCCCACTTGTGGCAAGGCTATGAAACACTCTGTGTGAGCCTTCAGTGGTTTCTAACTTGTATTTCTCACAGCTTCCAGTCACTCTCTGCCACTTCTCCTTTCTTTGCACACTACTATACATCAGCTTAGATAATTGGTTTTAGACACACACACTGCATGATATCAATAACATGAGAAGTTTGTGTGCTCTCAGCATGAGCACCTGAACTCATTCTCTTCACTGCACTTGCTAACAGACAAGAGTCAGATTCTGATTTGCTTTACTGTGAGAATTTAATATTTAATGGGTCTGTTTTGGTCAGAATTTCAGTAAAAATATCATTCTTCTGTCAAAACTCTACAGTAAAAATGATACAGTAAAATTCAAAACCCTGCAATTTACAGCAATGTAAATACTGTGGCTTTGGGTAGTACTATCATACAGAGGCATTTTTCTCCAATAATCCCTTGGAAAAGTTCTATAGAACTTAATGGAAAATTAGACCTTTTCCATAGCTTTTTTTTTTAAATCATTGTATAGAATTCAATAGAGAAGTATACAGAAGTCTATAGGATGTTTAAAAAAAAGAAAAAACACAACGAAACAAAAATACTATGGAAACAGTGCAACTGTCTATTAAATTCTACAGATTTTAGAGTAATTATCATATAGCCCTACCACATTTTCATAGAACCAAATTGGTTTAATATCATCCCTTTTATAGTTTACCTATGTGATTCTTCCATACAGCAAGGTTTTCTCACAGCTAAGTGCATTTCCTGTGCTGGCTGAAACCAAGATGTTCAAAGACAAGTAAAATTTACAAATACATTAATAATATATGAATTTTACTTCTCCCAGTTTGACTCACAGGTTCTAGTTCAAATTGGTTTCCCCCCTCCACCTCCCACCCCACCCCAGTACACCCATTATAACTTGTCAGTAGTGACAATCCAGTGTTCAGAGACTGGTTTCAGTTAAATTGCAGCCTGGGATGTTCAGATGCTTATTCTGATCATAGGAAAACATTTCTTGAAATCACAGTAGGGTTAAATCATTTATCTGTGCTGAAGTGGTGCTCCTGACAGGAGGGAGGGCACAGAGATGCCTAAAACCACTTCCCCATCCACTTCCCTCCCTCACTGATGGGTTTCTTGGAGGCCAGTTTGGCCCCTGCTTCATATTAGAGTAGTCTCAGGGCTGCTCTAAATTGAACCTTGCTGCAAAGGCCCCTAAGGAGCCATTCACAAATGGGCATAGCCAGAGTGCAGCAGCCCTCCAACATGCACATTTCCTGCAGCCAAACACCTAGCACTCCCTCTACATTGTCTGTTATCCCATTCCTATAACACCTGGGAATTCTCCCTTGCCAAGAGAATCCTCAACTGGTTGATTAGGCCAGCTTTACTACATTGATGTACCACTGGAGAGGTGCCATGGAGACAGGATTGATCCTTGAAATCTCAGAAAAGGCTTTTCTGTGACACTCCCAATATTTTCTGATTTTGACTAATTAGCTATATTGCAAGGATTTTGATATCTCTGCTTTCTTCCCTGTCTGAAACTAAGGAAGCAGTGATGCACACCATATAAAGTGAATTGAGCTATTTTACACCTTGAGAAATTGAAGAGTCATTATGATTTTTATTTATCCAAATCATCTGGTCTTCCTTTTTATGTATGATATCATATCAGCCTATTTACTCTAAATTCATTGAAGTACAGTAGCTGGTAATGACAAGGCTGGACTCATGATAATGTTTCAGACCTAATCTAAAGCAAGCATATTCCTACTACGTACCTTCTACTTTAAAATAAAATAACAATATTGTTTTGAAACATCAAGGATCCTCCTTCCTTTTCCAATGAAGCAACTGTTTAAAAAAGACAAAAACAAGGAGAGCTGGCTTGCTAGCTAGAACACACAAGCTGAAGCTCCTATTTGCCGGAGATGTACAGCTGTGTTTGTGCCCCTGCTGATCCATCTGGAGAGCATGCTAATTTTTAACTGAGGGGACTGTAAAGGGAGAACCATTAGTGAGCAAGTCCATAGCATGTAGTTTTTAGACCTCTACAAGTATTTTCATTGCTTTCTTTTTAATCTCTTTTTTCAGGTTCTGGGGGACTTTCTCCTCAGAGCATAACAGCACTGTGCTAAATGCTAAGACATACCTTTCCAAGGACTGATCAACTGTTGTAATATATAGCCAGTGTCTCTCTTCCAAGGGCTCTGCAGAGAGCACCTCTGCATCATCCGCAGTCTATATGAAGAGAGGGGAGACTGCAAAGTCAGAGGGAGAGCTCCAAGGAGCTAACCAGAAAAGTTAATATAATTGCAAGGTTTATTTTTTCTGCATAGCACTCTTGGGTGTCCTAATCGCCTAGTGTCTTAGTATGGTTGCAGTGGAGGCAGCCTGCCAGAGAACTGGGGGACGCCTTACTATGAGCAAGAGCCAGCAAGGAGTATGGCCCTAACATCTCACCATGAAAAAGGGTGCAGTGAAAGAGAGGGAGGAGCTGTAGTCCCTAAAGAGACAAAGTGAAAGAGATTTCTTCCAAAAATACCCTCTTCCAGCTTTGAACATGGGAAGAAACCATCTGGCCCCTATAGTGAAGGAACACCATTTTTCTTGAAATCCCTACATAATAATACAACACATTTTTTCCTTTAGATCAGTCACAGTTGAGCTTTGATATAACACAGCATTTCTTTCCTCATTGTATAAACACTAAAAGCACAAGACATAAGAAAACAAACTCTCTTCGGTAAAAGAGAGAGAGGGTTTCTCCACTTCCTCTTAAGTGCATTTCATTTCAGGGAAGTATGTGTAAAATGTCATTAACTTCCTAGTTTTGTTTACTGCTTGGACATCCCTTTGAAAGCTTGTTTTTTCAACCATGTCAATGGACACAGAGCTTGTTTTAAAAAACCCACTGAAGGCACCTATACAGAAGGAGTCACTGCATTTATACTTAATTTAGCAAATAATGAATTTTAAGAGTTTCATTGTATATCTACAGTGAAAGCTAGGATTTGAAAAGAATGCACTGAGATGGGGAAATAATTGTAATCTGTACTTTATATATCCAAATTTTGTCATTAATTCTCAGTAGTGAGTAGGAAGATGGGACTAACCTGTGTCTGAGACCAACTATACACACTGGATAACCATCCTGTCTCCAAGTGGCTAGAATCCACAGGAGGATAAGTGCCTACTATTGTGATTAACTAATATAGTTATTCTTTAGCTCAAGTGATAGAGGCTTATTCTTTTGGTGTCCACTCTTATTCCCTGATGACATCGCTGCTTAATCTTCCCCTTTATCTTCAACCTATCTCGATTCCTCTTTGATCCTTCCTTACACTCTTTTTGTTTTCCCTTCCTCAGGGTTTCCTCAAGAATCATTGAATTGGAGTTGTAGTTGTAATTTACAAGCTATTTCCCATTTCTACCTTTCTTTCAAAAATTGTAATTTAAAAAATGTTCAGTAGATTACCAAGTATCAGTTAGGTAAGAGATACAGCATTTTCAAAATGAGTAATTTTCTCAATCTAAATCAAAAGGCTAAAAACATAGGCACACAGATCATGTCTGAAAATGATTTCAAAGACATTTCAACCCAATTGGAGTAAGCTCCAGCGAGTAGCAGAAAATTACAGGAGCCCTAAACCAGTCGACTCACTTGTGACCTTCTAATAGATTTTTGCAGATCACATGCATAATGTTTGAACTAAGTTTAGTCATGGGTATGAGAACTGATCTTGAAGGTTACCTACTTAATGTATTCCTTCTGGGTTCAAGCTTTTCTAAAGCTTCCCTTTTTTGATAAATATGAAGAACTGGCTAGGAAAGAATTATATAGATCTTTTACAAATGGACCAGGATACTTACTGGTGCCAGATTGTGAAAATAAAATGTAATATTTAGCCACTTCTAGAGCAAAGTCACCACTGGCACAAATGACCCCATAGACAGTGATTTCCATAGAGTTTTCTCATGCTAGTGGTGAATTTGGTGCACATAGATACAGGTTGCTTTCGCAATTTATATTGTGTTGGGTTCAGCACTATTAATCAGATTCTGTATTCCTCAAACAACCAAAATCAATGGGATTTTGGATATGAAAAGACTATAAGCTTGGACCCAAAAATAAACTTTAATTATTGTTGTATGAGAGGATAGACAAGAGTTTGCCACTTTAAAAAAAAAAAAAAGATTATATTTGGGGGAAAAATAAATTACAGCTATGGTTACTTAACACTTCTTTTATAAACTACTTTGAGATTCTCCTGTAACTGAATTAGAGAATGATTCATTTTAAAGTTTAGGTACCTATTGATGAGCTAATACTTTTGCTATTTGGTCTTGTAATCTTCTGCAAGAGCACTTTCTAATTTCTAAAGGGGGTCATCGCAGAACAGTTTATAAATTTATAATATAGTGTAAATAGCTGTGAGACATGTGCAACTGTTCATTTTTTTGCAAAACAGCTGCCTCTCCACACTGCTTCCCTTATAACATGAAGTATGTATTTTGGCCCTTAAACAAGAGTCACAGAAAGATACATTCTTTCTGCCCCTGCTTATCTTTGTGGGAGACACAGTCAGCTTGATCACATAGGTGGATGAACAAAACTTCTAATACTTTTCTCCACTTAAATTAACATAAAGTCAGGTTTCTGCCCCCTAATGCTTGGCAAAGCTGATATTTTCAAACCTTCCCATGGCCATAATACCTCAATCTTAATTAAAAATTCTAACCAGATCCTGCTTTTTAAATATTACAAGACAACATAACTATGGAAACAGATTTCAAATTGTCATGTAAATTTCTCCAGTATTAGTTTTTAAAGTTTGTTATTGATTTAAACTATTCATTGCTCTTAAGCTTCTTATTTATGAAGGAAATGCATGCATTTGGAATACTAGAGAATTTGAAGAGATTAAGTTAATATTGCTTTTTACAAAATCCGTTTATTTGAAGCCAATAGAAAGCAGGTTTTTGTTTTGTTTCTAATATCAGTAATCACAGAGAAGCTCAGTGAGGTGCTCTGGATTTAGATTACTCTTGCCCCTTCAATCAGGGATCCTGTAAAATAATCTTGAGTTAGAGTACATGTAAACATGAAAGCAAACCACAGGGAAATATAATTGGGATTTTGGGTAAATAAATATCCAAAGGAAGCTACCCAACCCTGCATTTCCCACTCCTCCTTCTCCTCCCCCCCCCCCCGCCCCAGGGGAGGAGTGAAATGTGCACATTTTTTTGCTGAGAAACCTATTATTCATGCTTTTGAAAATATAGCATGTGATGTTTTAGAAATGTGAGGCCAGGATGCCAGTTCTGAACTTGACCATTAAGGCACATTTGTAAACATGAATGTGTAATAGCAGTACACTGTTTCCATTATTGCATAAGTCCAATATGAAACTTGTTTCTTCTTTCATATATATATATATATATATATATATATATATATATNCCAGTTCTGAACTTGACCATTAAGGCACATTTGTAAACATGAATGTGTAATAGCAGTACACTGTTTCCATTATTGCATAAGTCCAATATGAAACTTGTTTCTTCTTTCATATATATATATATATATATATATATATATATATATATATATATATATATGTACACTATCTTATAAATACATATTTAATACTATTAACTATTTATTATTTATATATTGCCCCTAATTAGATCAGGAACTGCCAGTGCACTGTAGAAAACAATGATTTTAAAATAAAACCCTCTTTCTGAACTAGTCAGACATTCACCAGACTATAACATAATAGAGAGAGGAAAGAGATCTATTATTGGGTTTAGTCTTTAGCCTATAAATCTGATCAAATTAAAAGATTATATATAAACACTGTGCAATATTATTGTAACAAATTAGAAAAGATCTAGGTTATAACTAAAAATAAATGTGACTTGTCTATTTTCCAGAACTACCCTTCTAGATTATAGTTGTTAATTTCTGGTTTGGTTGATCATCTACATGTAATATACTTTCTTTGATTTTATGTTTTAAAATGTAAAGAGATATTGGGCATGGCTTTCAACCCACCCTGGCTTTGGTACAATTCACCCAATATGTATTTTTCTTTCTTTTCCTCAACTGGACAAAAGAATACTGTTGTGATGAAAAGAGTGCAACCAGCAATCAGTTTAGTTAAAGAAAAAACAAAGTCCATGTGGACAACGTGACCTTCAGATACATGCTGCTGATTTAATTAATCACCAAGAAGCATACCACCATTTTTACTAATGCTCATCATTCTCAGTGATCTGATCAAGTAACACGTAGGCCTTGGCTACACTTGCGAGTTACAGTGCTGTAAAGCTGCCCCCAGCGCTGTAACTCACTCCCCATCCACACTGGCAAGGCATTTGCAGCGCTGTATCTCTGTAGTTGCAGCGCTGCATGTACTCCACCTCCCCGAGAGGAATAGTAAGTATTGTGCTGCCGCTGCAGCGCTGCAGTGCCAGTGTGGCCGCCCAATGCGCTGTGAATGGCCTCCAGAATTATTCAGCAGTATCCCACAATACCTGTTCTAGCCACTCTGGTCATCAGTTCAAACTCTACTACCCTGGCCTCAGGTAACCAACCATGTGACCCACCCTTTACATTCCCTGGGAATTTTAAAAATCCCCTTCCTGTTTGCTCAGCCCGGCGTGGTGTGGAGTGCTATCAGTGAATCTTTCCAGGTGACCATGCCTCCACGCGCCAAGCGAGCCCCTGCATGGAGCAATGGCGAGTTGCTGGACCTCATCAGTGTTTGGGGGGAGGAAGCTGTCCAGTCCCAACTGCGCTCCAGCCGTAGGAATTACGATACCTTCGGGAAGGTATCAAAGGACATGATGGAAAGGGGCCATGACCAGGACGCCCTGCAGTGCAGGATTAAAGTGAAGGAGCTGTGGAGTGCCTACAGCAAAGCCCGCGATGCAAACGGCCACTCCACCCCCTTGTTTCTTTTCAATAAATGGATTTTTTGGCTCTGAAAACCTTCTTTATTATTGCATAAAGTAAAAGACTCCTTAGCCCAGGAAATAAACAGGCACTGCAAGTCTGCTTAGCAAACACTGATTCCTAAAGTTTGGAACTACTGCACTTCACTCCCGTGCAGGGCACCAGATATCACTGCTGGTTTTCAGCCTCAAATTACTCCCTCAAGGCATCCCTAATCCTTGCAGCCCCGCGCTGGGCCCCTGTAATAGCCCTGCTCTCTGGCTGTGCAAATTCAGCCTCCAGGTGTTGAACTTCAGAGGTCCATGCCTGAGTGAAGCTTTCACCCTTCCCTTCACAAATATTATAGAGGGCACAGCACACAGATATAACCGCGGGGATGCTGTTTTCGGCCAAGTCCAGCTTCCCAGAGATCACCAGCGGGTCTTTAAACAGCCAAAGGCACACTCTACAGTCATTCGGCACCGGCTCAGCCTGTAGTTGAACCGTTTCTTGCTGCTGTCAAGGCTCCCTGTGTAGGGTTTCATGAGCCATGGCATTAACGGGTAAGCGGGATCTCCAAGGATCACAATGGGCATTTTAACTTCCCCTACCATGATCTCCTGCTCTGGGAAAAAAGTCCCGGCCTGCATCACCTTTCCGGGCCAGCCTGTGTTAATGTCAATGAAACGCCCACGGTGATCCACAAGCGCCTGGAGAACCATAGAGAAATACCCCTTCTGATTAACATACTTGGATCCTAGGTGGGGTGGTGCCAGAATAGGAATGTGCGTCCCATCTATCACCCCTCCACAGTTAGGGAACCCCATTTGTGCAAAGCCATCCACTATTTCCTGCACGTTACCCAGAGTCACGGTTCTTCTGAGTAGGATGCGATTAATGGCCTTGGAAACTTGCATCAACATGATTCCAACGGTTGACTTTCCCACTCCAAAATGGTTTAAGACCGACCGGTAGCTGTCTGGGGTTGCCATTTTCCAGATTGCAATAGCCACCCACTTCTCCACTGGCAGGGCAGCTCTCAATCTCATATCCTTGCGCAGCGGGGTGGGGGCAAACTCCTCACACAGTCCCATGAAAGTGGCTTTTCTCATCCGAAAGTTCTGCAGCCACTGCTCGTCATCCCAGACTTCCATGATGATGTGATCCCACCACTCGGTGCTTGTTTCCGGAGCCCAAAAGTGGCGTTCCACGGTACTGTGCATGTCCGTGAATGCCACAAGCAATTTCGTGTTGTACGTATTACGCGGCTCGATAGCATCATAGGACTCCTCACTCTCACTGTCACTTTGGATCTTAAGGAATAGTTCGAGAACCAAACGTGACGTGCTGGCGAGATAAGTCAGCATACGCCTCAGCAGTTCGGGCTCCATTTCCCGCAGACAGATCGCGCTGCACAGAAACCGTTGAAAGATGGCGCCAAAGGTGAACAGAAACAAAGGGAATTCTGGGATGCAAAGCGATGCATCATGGGGCGTTGGGACAGGACCCAGAATGCCCCGCACCCACGCCCCCTTCCCACAACCCACGGTGCCAGAACGGGAAAAGGTGCTGTGGGATAGCTGCCCATAATGCATTGCTCCCAATAGCGCTGCAATTGCCGCAAATGTGGTCACGACAGTGCGCTGGGCAGCTGTCAGTGTGGACAGACTGCAGCACTTTCCCTACTCAGCTGCACAAAGTCAGGTTTAACTCACAGCACTGTACATCTGCAAGTGTAGCCAAGGCCTTAGAGTTTAAGAAGTAAGTTTTGCAGAATAAGACTGTATTGCTAAAGGCAGTTGATCATGCTCACTATCACTGAAAAGAGAGAATGTTTTGTATAACCTCAGGTGGTAGTCATCAAAACTGGCAGTATGGTTCTGTGGACTTATAGATGTGACAGAAGGCTTTAGTTATTATTCCAGGGGAGAGTGCCTTACACTTAGAAATCCTGGATCTAGAATAAAGAGGGAACACAATTAAACATTTACTTCATTGTTCGTAACGGTCCTCCTAGATACTTTCCAACAAAATCTTGGGAGACTCTCATTCCTCTTCTCTCTCACAAACACTCTCGCTTTCCCTTGGAGACTGTCAAACATCATCACAGGAGGTTTTCCTTTGTGAGTTCAAGCTTCAAAAAGCACACAGGATGCTGTCAGCTCTGTGCTTGAAAGCATTACTGCCTTAAACATATTGTGTCCAGACATTAAACTGAAATTTATTCTGAATCCACTGTCTGTAAATGATTCTATGATGCTATCTTTTTGAGCAATGCATCAGAAGGATGCTCTGATGTACTATTCAAAAGATGGTGCATTCCAACTTAGAAGAACTACAGCTTTGGAAGCAGATACTTTTATATAGGACAAATGCTATAACAATGGTGGAACAGATACATCTAGTCAACCAAAATGATGAGCTCTCCTCTAGTTACTATGGCAAAGAACCACAAGTAGCACATAGTGTGTAGTATTGTGAGGAAGATAAAAAAGAGCAGGAACTTCCACTGCAACTTAAGAAATGCTTTTGTAGTTCTTACCTCTATTTAAAGCAGGGGGTTAATTACCCAGTGAGTCCCTAAATAGATGCCTCCTATTAAATTACATAAATAAGAATGAAAATAAGCAAGAGGGGATGAACGTAATCTTTGCAGTGAAGGGTGGCCATAGCCACTTGGCCCAACCATGAGCCACTCTGATTTGTCCTGATCTGGTAGAACCAGGGCCAATTCAGATTGTTATAAACCATCTGGCCCAGCCAGGCCAGGATATGTGGTTTGTACCACAAGCTACATGTTTCACACCCATAAAGAAGGCTAGAAAGTCACCACTAAGCCAGATTCTATGCAGTCACCATATGTGTCTCTTGGTCCTAAAGCATATTGAATATTACAGTTCTAGGAGATATATACCCCTTTCTTACCTAATATAATAAACCAAACAGATGAAAATATTTACTCCCTGAAAAGAATTCAGTACACAGGCCCTCCAAATTGGAACATTAATATGAAAACCTGGATTTAATTCTGGCTTGACCCAGACATAAAAGAAACATGCTACTTAGCCCTGTTCTACACTGGGGGGCGGGGGCGGGGAGATCGATCTAAGTTACACAACTTCAGCTACGTGAATAACATAGCTGAAGTCAATGTAATTAAATTGACTTACCATGGTGTCTTCACCACGGTGAGTCAACTGCTGCCGCTCCCCCGTCGAGTCTGCTTGTGCCTCTCACGGCGCTGGAGTACAGGAGTCGATGGGAGAGGGCTCAGGGGTTGATTTATCGCGTCTAGACTAGATGCGATGAATCGATCCCCACTGGATTGATCGCTGCCCACCGATCCGGCAGGTAGTGTAGACATACCCTTAGTCAATATAATATTCAACATCAGTTGGATGCCAATATATTACAAGGAAATGGACTGACTGTTTCCCCTGAGCCCTGCCCACAGCATACAAATGGAAAGGAGGGAAAACCTTTTTGAAGTAGGAGAATCTAAATAGCCCTTTGCTCCTCTGCCATCTCATCTTACTATTTATGGGTGGTGATGGGAAAGGGCCATCCTTCTCAGCTATACAAAGGGCTCCGTAGAACCAGAGGATTCACTAAAGGCAAGACCTGACACAAAGCTGTACTTTATTTGCTCAAGATGGGAAAGAGTGTATAATATGTATCCTGGAATACCCACAACAAATCCAGACCAGCTGATCACTCTCCCATTGCTCTGCAAGTCTTTGTGAAGGGAGAGAGAAGGCAACACAGAGCTGAATTTTCAACATTCTCCACAATAATGTCCTTTATTTATTTAATGCAAATATAAGGAACTGCGTGTAGGTATGCACCACTCTTTGAAGAAATCCCTTCATCCATCACTGAACTCCAGGTACTCTACCGAGGAGTCACCCACGTTTCCCCTGGTAACAGCAGTTCAGAATCTAATTGGCTCTGTCCAGAGTCATCTATCAACTCCCATAGAGCTTCCTTTGTGTGAAGCTAAGAGGGGTTAGAGGGAATGAGTCTCTTCCTGGAATTCATTTTTAGAGACACTTCTGGACTGGTAAACACGGCTGGTGGGAATCCTGGTAAAAGAACTGCATGGGCCCAATGGGCCTCACTCACACTTGCCTGAGAGCTGCTGCCACCATACTGCTCTACTGAAAGAGTTTGTGCAGGTGTATCCTGTCTGGGCCCCTGTTACAGTCTATTTACAATATTGGTTATTTATTTCATTTAGTGTACATATTGCTTGACATCCTAATCTTCAATTCTTTTTCTTCCTCTGCCTCTCCTAATAAATGGAACTTGTTTGAAAAACAGGTTCTGTGCCTGCCATAAGTATTTATTTCCCAGAAAATTTCCAGTTGAAGGAACTACTTTAAAACTAAACCCAGGGATCAGCTATACCAAGTTCCCAGTTCTAAGCCATGTAAAAGAATATTTTAACAGTTTCTTGATTATGAAACTAGAATGATACAAAGTCAATATGACATTCATTAAGTAGATACAAAAACTGACTGACAGATCTCAAAATGTAATTGTAAATGGGGAATAATCATCGAGTGACTGGACTTCCGGGAGCAGTTCTTGGCCCTATTCTATTTAATATATTTTAATCAATGATGTGGAAAAAAAACATGAAAATCTTTATTGCTTAAGTTTGCAGAGGATGCAAAGATTGGGGGAGTGGTCCATGGAAAAGGCAGGCTACTAACATAGACTGACCTGGATTACTTTATAAGCTAGGTGCAAGCAAAAAAACATATGTTACAATAAAGGCACAGAATGAGGAAAAGGTAAAATCTTCGGTTGGTCCAATACAAGATACTACCTAACCTCCCTTTTCTCTCTAGTATCCTAGAACCGACATGGCTACAGCAACACTATATACATGAGAAAGAAAGATTTGATAATAGCAGGCTCTTCAGTTTATTAGATAAAGGAATAACAAGATTCAATGGAAATTTAAACTAGGCAAATTCAGTCTAGAAAGAAAGAGCACATTTTTAACACTGAGGGTAAAATGTACAAATTAACCTTTGGTATAAACTTACCAAGGGCTGTGGTTGATTCTCTATTACTGGAAATTTAAAAATCGAGATTTTTTTTTTTTTTTAAAGAAATTCTCCAGTTCAACTACACTATTGGATTTGGTTTGCAAGACCAGGCTGGAAATGTCACAACAATCTCATGCAGACTTACTGCCTCAGGTCAAGATTGAAATATCCTGAAAGCAGACTTTCTTGCAATATTACTACTCTTAGGCTTCCAGGACAGGCCAAAACCAGAAAATGCAGACATGCCCCCAAACCTGCATGTTAAATTTATTAAAACAATTATTGAATCATAAAAAACGTTGAATATTTGGTGAACATTTGCACCAGTTCTTACTGAATCCAAACACCAATCCACCTTTCAATAAGCAGAAGATGTGGTGATGCAAATCCCAAAAGCACAGCCTTTTATTATAGTACTGATGGTTGTGATTTAAAATCTCCTCATTGCTGCACCCAGCATACAAATAATATTCTGTAATGTCCGCCACCTGAGGGAAGCCAGCAGGAATACATTTAACTTGTATATTTTCTATTTAATATAGTGTTAATACCAAATGATGAGGTGGGTGAGCAAAAAAACAAACAAAACAAAAACTTCTTTTTTTGCTAAATAATAAGAGAAATAAATCAAAGTCACAGCAGAATAATAACAAATGCTCGAAGGAAACCTCAATTTAAATTCAGTTCCTAACCTCATTTTTATTTGTATTTCAACTGAAGTGAAAACATAAAGTAGCATGATATATATTTCTTTCACTTTGGATGGACCACATTTTCCTATGTTTTAGTTGTATCTACAGTTTCTGAAATTATTCTATTTGTTGTGAGTATTTTAAGGTGTTATAATGCAGCTTTCATTCCATGCCAATGTAGCACAGCTTCATGCATTGTAACAACTTCAGTACATGTGGAGTCTTTATGCCGCAGATCAAAAACAAGAGAATAGAATGGCAAACATTTTCCAAGGTGTTAGCAAAAAGCGTGTTTCCCCAGAATAACGGAGTCCAGGGTAGCTGGCAGACATACTTGCAAAACTTCAGCTCTCCAGTGCTGGTGCACAGTTTCGGTTTAGTAATTCTTCCCATCACCACTATGCAGCTCAACAGCAGCAAGTGGGTCTCTCAAGCCACACTCTGATTAGAATGGCATTAAAAAGAAATCTGAGAGAACTCTTCACCTACACACTGATATTCTTTCTGAGGCACAGACCCAAGTTCAAGTTGCTGAAAACAAACAATTAGAAATCAAATCAAAGAACTAGATGGCCTTGTGATTGAATACCATGGTAAAATACAAATTGTAACAATACAAAGTAATAGGCTGCCCAATGCAATGAATGAGGCTTAATGTTCTCAGTCCATGGCAAGGCTCCAGTAAAATTAAAAACTGATGTAATGCTCCGTTGGGGATACTCTGCTGTATTAGTATGCAGTGACATGTACCAATGTGGCATCTATGTGTGCTGTTGGTCTCGTTTACAGACCCTGACAACAGCAGCTAGCAATAGCCTGTGAAAAGCCATTATACACTTTCCCATAAAGTCACACAAAATTTTCATTATGTTTCACTCAAAAAGTGCTTGTTTTGCAGGATGGAGTCCATGTCAATAAAATGGATTGGGTGTCACTTAAACCAAGTGACGTGCTAATCTCCTGGAGGCTTGTGTCCTTAATCTCTACAGGACATGAGTCAGTTTAGAAGCATGAGCTGTTCTCACAAGTAGCAACTATTGAGCTCTTTAATGTAAATTCAAAGGCAAAGCTTATCAGTGTGTTTCAGAAATTGCTTCAGTGTGGTTGCTGTCTATAGGGAAAAAAATCCCCATGCATCCCCCCAAAATCCCTGGGCAACTTCCAAGCTGTCACTGTGCCTGCAAGCACCTTTTAATTATAAAGAAATTGGTTTTCATGATATGTGCCCTGTGACCAATTGGATTAGAGGCATTTCTTCTGGCTATTATTAAGCTTACTCGACTATTGCCCTTGTGTAGTTAAGCATGATCAAAATACAAATATAGGAAAGCATCTCAATTATGAGCTATCTTATAGTGCTCCCACAGACCTAAATTCTTCAGTTTGTTAAAAAAAAAAGCAGCAATAAGTAGTAATATTATAATAAATGGGCTGAGTAATAGGTTCAGGATCAAGGATGCTATAGCTCAGCCTGAGTTACAAAGGCTACAGAACGTTTCAATTTGGCTTGGTAACATTTCAGTCGGATGGTTATTATTATAAAACAGGTAAGGTCAATAGAAATTTGCAGACAACCTGTGACTCTTCACAGGGGCCCAAGTGCTAAATGATTTTTTCCCCTTAGTATGATATTAGTAATCTTCCAATACTCTTCTTAAAAAGAAGCTTTCTATTGTATATTCTTCTTTCCTTTTGCATTCCACTTTCTAAACCCCAAGTTATACACAGTTTGTGCTCAAATGGTGAAAATTAAAGAAAACCATCTCTCCCACCAGTAATTATTTTTCTATTTATTTGGCTTGAGGCAAGCTGTTCAACAGAACTGGATTCTGAAGGAAAATCAGTCCTTCCAAGCTTGTGAGCTAAAGACACTAATGATGATGAGAAGGATGTTCATCTACATCACAGATTTTTCTGGGTTTGCCTTCCCCTGAAGTCATCAGTTGGAAATGGCATGAACAGGAGGCAATATTGGCTCCATTCATTGTTGTTTGTGTTTTTGTAATCATTTATTGACACAGTGCAAAATGGTATAAAATGCTACCATTCTGCTTTGGTAGTGTTTATATCCAATTTGCCTTTGCGTTAATGACTATACATGGTGCAGATTAAATGATGAATGGGACTCTCCATTGGCAAGTCCTTGTGTGCCCTGTAAAATGCATTAGGGGGACCATAGTGGGAGTAGGAAAAAGGTAATGTTATTTTAAAGTAAGTTATTGTTTGTTCAGCAGAGTAGACTGTTATTAACAGGAGGAAGAAAGTAAAAGTAAATAACATGTCCTGGACCTTCAAAGTATTTTTATCAAATGAAGTACCAGGTGATCCTCAACTTCCTTTGGGACACGACACCACGTGTAGGATATGCCTGTACTGCAATCATAGGATATGACTGAGCTCGAGTAGACATACTTGAGCTAGTTTCAATTTAGCTAGCTTTGGTATTGGAGCAGTGAAACTGTGTCAGAGCATGCTTCATCCTGGGCTAGCCTTGCAGTTAAATACCCAGGGTTCTGAGATTTTTGTAGTACTATGCTGAAGTGTGCACTGTCCCAACCAACTTCACTACTATGGTACCTGAGTTAGATTAAAACTAGTTCAGGTGTGACTGCTAAAGCTGAAGCCACATCTCATAACTGCAGTATAAGTATACCCTAGAAAGAAAGAAAAACATTGTTTTACTATCAGATCCTAAAGCTAGTAGCACTAATAGCATTGCATCTTAGCAGCATACGCATTGATATGAGCCCTGGTCCTGGTGTAGGAACTTAACCCACAGTTTTCTGGGTCTGGGGTATTTATTTTTTTTGCACTCAAAATTTTCAAACTTCAATAGGACTGAGATCTATCACTTCCTCCAATGGAAAAAGGTGAGTAATTATGCCCACATCATTCTTCGTTCCTCTATGGAAAGTGGGGACTAGGGTCAAGCAGATCCCAGCCCATGCAACAGAGAATGAGGGAGTTGCAAAACTGGGTCACCTCTATTGGATCATTTTCCCCTTTTCTGAACCCTGCAAAGAATTCCATTGTAGTAGCTTTGAGGGGTGCGTGGTATCTGAGTTGAGAGGGTGGAAGCCAGGTCTGTCTGAGGGCAGTGATGTAGTGACAGAGATGTAGGCAGTCTCATACCCTCCTAAATCTTTAGGTCTTTTCAGGAAAACAATGCTGAACCTTCACCATTAGAAAACCCATTTTAGGGGGATTACGAATGTCCTAGCCTGCAGAGAACCCCATGAACATAGTTTTTGTAAAAGAGTACAAGATGGGCTGAGGTGAGAGACAGAGGTCTATCACTGATCTTGGAATATCCATGCCTCAAGAAAATTGGACGCCTGAGCAGTTCTGCAAATAGGGATGAGGTGAACAGCAAAGGCTTCTCTCCTCAGCAGAAGAAATGATGGTGTTTACCTGATCTTCCACCTGGTAGGCTTTTTCTGTAGTTTTTTCTGTGGCCCTCATTGCTAATATCTGAGTGACATAACAAACAAATGTATCCTCACAATACCTCCGTGAGCTAAGCAGGTATCACTACCTGTTTGTGTGTGTGCAGCAGAGATGTAGGAAGGCCATACAAAGGAGTGTGTGCAGGGATCTCCCTTTTCTTCCTACATAACATTGCAAGACATAGGCCACATTCTGGCCCAAAGATCATTTAACCTCAAAGGCTGTTTCACAGGCAGGAATAGAGCATGGGTTTCCCCAGATTCAAGATCAGTGTCTAAGGCCATGTGTACACTTATCGGTAGATCAGCACTGCTGCAATCGATGCAGCGAGTGTCAATTTAACGGGTCTGGTGAAGAGTGCTCTCCCATCGATCTGTGTGCTCCACCCTCCCTGAGAAGAGTAAGGGAAGTCAGTGGGAGAGCATCTCCCATTGACATAGTGAAGTGGAGACGCCACGGTAAGTGGATCTACCTACGTCAAATTCAGTTATGTTATTCACGTAACTGAAGTAGCATAGCTTGGATAGATTTATCACAGTAGTGTAGACCAGATCTTAATCACATGATGATATGTGACAGGGGAATGGCTATATATTTCAAAACAAATCTTTGCTACAAATACAAGCACTTTATCTCTAGTATCATATATTAAACTAATTGCACCATTAGTAACACATATTTTACTTAAGGTAAGTAAAATGTGTAACCCTTCTCTTGAAAATAATATAGAAAGAGAATAAACCCTGAAAGGTTACAAATCACTGGGAGGTTCTCCTCAAATTTGATTGTGGCAGTGCTCAGCTGACAGAGCATGTAGTGTTCTGCTCATATTCATCCTTGAATCCTTTGTGACCATGACTGAGCCATACTAGTCCTCAGACTGCAACAGACAAGGTAAGGAATTAATGACAGTATGTAACAATGATCTATGTCATGACAGTGCCGCTATGGTGAATTGGCTTGAATATCACAAACATCCACTAATTTAAGATTTTTTCCATGTGTTTTTATAACTAACATTTCCCACTATAACAAGATATCTCCTTCCCATATTTCACACCATTTTGAACTAATACGGCTTTTGCTTAAATCCCTTTTTCGGCTCAAATAGATGTCCTCTATGGAAACTAAAAGGAAGGATTAATTCATTTGGAAACTTCAATTAGAACTGTCTCCAGCCAAACATATTTTTAATCATCTTATTTGGCAACTGTTAAATTATCCAAATCGTATCCTGTTTCTAACACTCTGCTAGAGCTACATGAAACGGTTCATTCACAAACCAAAATACCTATTCATTCTTCTGGAATACCCAAGAGAAAATGTTAAAAAAGGTTTTTATCATCCTCAGCTTTATTTCCTTCTGAAATTGTGATGATGGCAAGTCTCAACATGATAGGAAGTGCTTAAAGTTAATGAATCTGGAATTTGCCAAAAAAGATATTGACCATAAGTTGACTCAGGTTCAGATTATTTATTGTTGCTCTGATTTACACTCTCCAAAGCTCCCAAAACAGCATGTTGTGACTATCATACAGAGAATATAAAAATGGCTGCCAAGTTATATAATATCTGCCTTTTAAAATACTTACAAGCTTTATATGCCAATAAATGCATTGACTGGATACATAATACTAAGTTAATACAATGGAGACACTGCTACTGGAACAAACAATAAAAGAACAATTATTTTTGAAAAAAAAAAACTGTTTAAACATAACTAATAAGTAGGATAAAAATCTCAACTTTTCAGATGATTTTTAAATCATAAAGGCTTGGTTTTGCTTAGGAGAGAACCTCTGGCACTGACATTTGTCTCCAGTGTGTTCAGATTTTAACATACTTCTGATGCCTTCCAACTGATGTTCAACAATTTGAAAATACTTTCTGCTTAGAATGAAAATTGTTCAAGAATGCTGCTGCTAGGTTAGATTTACTATCTTTCTACACCTGTTTCTAGACAGTAAAGGCATTAGCCCGACTGACAGGCCCTTGGTGTATTTGGACAAAGGGATGAATAGACAGAAATGCCTTGAGGGCCAAATACTGAAAAATAAAAAAATAAAAAGCCAATAAAAAACCCTGCTTGGAACAGAAAAATCATACAGAGAGAAGGTTTACAAAGTGATGGCATAACCTGTTAACAGATGTGCAAAGTTTAAAGCAATACAACTCCAATATGATGTGCAGGCAAGTTGGTACCAGGTACACAAAGCACTTATACAAATAATCATTTTATTGAAGCAGCAAATATGTCAACAGCAAAAGGCAAGCATTCATAGACTGAAAGCCTTCAGGGTCAATGTTGGCTGTGCCTACACTGAAGCATCTCTTGTAAATCTGTTTAGATTGTCTTTTTGTATGGGATGGCCTTTTATTTTAGATTTTATCTTCCACTGGAATGTATTTCCAAAGGAAATCAATGTGTCATCCATTAATATGACTTTAGAACTGTTTCTGCTCAGTCATTTAAAACTTCACTGTGCTTGTCATTTTATTGGTTTTATGACATGTCAGAAACTGCTCTCTCTCGTTGATATTTTATAATATTATTACCTAACCATATGTTCTTGCAGCTGTACTTTGATTCTGATTCTCTGATAAACATTTGAAGAAAATGTTTCCTTATGGGCTTCTCACAATAATTATAAATGTGTACTTTACAAAATGTTCTAGAAGAAAAAAAAAATGATGGAGACTTGAGTTAACTGCACTTTTATCACATGTTACCACAGTGATATTTTTAAAATATGCAATGATTAGAGCTGTGCAGAGAATGGTAATTCTATTTCACAGAAGGGGGTTGGGATTTTGACATTTGACTTTCTTCTGATTTGGAAATGAGTACTACCAGGGTCCTGTTGAACCTTTGTTGAAATTCAGCTGTGCCTACAAAACATGTTGATTTTGACAAAGCTACATTCTCTGACAGAAAACTGTTCCATCTGAGAATTTCCAACCACTCTGATTGTGCTGCACCCACTATTTCCCATAATGTCTGACTATGCTGATTAAACTAATTTGTTACATTTATGTAGTGTGTGGACATTATCTATTATTTATTTATTACCTATCGAACTCTGGGTGTTTACACAATTTTAATACATACAATCACATTAAAAATTCCACTCAAAAGACCTTCTAAACCCCAACAATAACCTGTTCCTTTACAGTCACTTCATAGTCCCAACTTGCACAATTTTTCTGGTTGCTACAAAATTACAAATACCTGCTACCCTCAAAATACCTGCTTATCTCCTATCTGTCTAGGTTCGTAAACTGCATGTATCATTCACAGTCATACCTGGTCAGTTTGTGCTGACCTTGGGAACAGACTCCCCACAACATAATCCCCATGATCCCACATAAACATGTCCCTCCCCACCCAAAACAAGTTTGGACATACAGATACTTCTCATGGGATCCCTAAAGGTCACAAGTTCTTACAAATAAAGGCAATCAGTTGCAAAGTGAGTAACACTTCACAAAGCATGCCCTTCCACTGTCCCCATCCATTTTAAATCAAGGGACTCTTAAGCTTGACCACCTTGAATTATTACAATTTTGTAGAGTTACACAGAGTGAGATGTTCTCACTCAAATAGCCAAGGTTTTGTCATTAAAGTAAATAAATGCCACAAAGGATAGCTTATTATATATTGACACATGCCTTCATGTGTCAGTATGTAATGCCTGCATCTGTAATTTTCACTCCATGCATCTAAAGAAGTGGTTTTTTACCCATGAAAGCTTATGCTCAAATAAATCTGTTAGTCTGTAAGGTGCCACCGGACTCCTTGTTGTTTTTAAAGGGTAACTCAGTTCTATACTTCTGTCTCCCATATTCTTCTTATGTGATGTTGAGCACTGTGCTAGTGGAGCTGGATAATTACCCTTCCTCCTGTAGATGAAGGATGAATAAAGACCAGATGTGAAATCCTGGAGCCATCGCTAAGTCAAATGGAGTTTAGCTATTGACTTCAGTGCAACCAAAATTTAAACCCAGGTTTCTATGTCAATTATTTCATTCCTGATAGTTCTTCGGGTAGTATGTGTGGGATAGGTGAAAACCAGAGAGCTTTTACAAATATTATGAAACATGCCAAAAGCTTCATGTCCAGAAGCAAGGTGAGGATTCATAATGCATTTTGTATATATGTGGTTCCTAATTTCCAATCTGATTAATCTCATGATTTAAAAATTACAACAATAAGAGAATAAAATTTAAATATTTGTTGATGTTTTCTACGTTTTCAAATATATTGATTTCAATTACAACACAGAATACAAAGTGTACATGGCTCACTTTATATTTATTTTTATTATAAATATTTGCAATGTAAAAAACAAAAGAAATAGTATTTCAATTCTCCTAATACAAGTACTGTAATGCAATCTCTTTATCTTGAAAGTTGAACTTACAAATGTAAAATTATATGCAAAAAAATGTGCATTCAAAAATAAAACAATGTAAACTTTAGAGCCTACAAGTCCACCCAGTCCTATTCCTTGTTCAGCAAATCACTCAGACAAACAAGTTTGTTTACATTTGCAGGAGATAATGCTGTCTGCTTCTTATTCACAATGTCACCTGAAAGTGAGAACAGGTGTTCTTATGTCACTGTTGTAGCTGGCATCACAAAATATTTACATCCTAGATGCACTGAAGATTGATATGCCCCTTCCTGCATCAACCACCATTCCGGAGGATATGCGTCCATGCTGATGATGGGTTCTGCTTGATTACAATCCAAAGTAGTGTGGACGGACACATGTTCATTTTCATCATCTGAGTCAGATGCCACCAGCAGAAGGTTGACTTACTTTTTTGGTATTTCGTGTTCTGTAGTTTCTGCATTGTGTTGCTCTTTTAAGACTTCTGAAAGCATACTCCACATCTCATCCCTCTCAGATTTTGGAAGGCACTTCAGGTTCTTAAACCTTGGGTTGACTGCTGTAACTATCCTTAGAAATCTCACAGTGGTACCTTATTTGCGTTTTGTCAAATCTGCAGTAAAAATGTTCTTAAAATGAACAAGATGTGCTGAGTCATCATCTGAGACTATCATAACATGAAATATATGGCAGAATGCAAGTAAAATAGAGCCGGAGACATACAATTCTCCCACAAGGAGTTTAGTCACAAATTTAATTAACACATTTTTTTTTAATCAGCATCGACAGCATGGAAGCATGTCCTCTGGAATGGTGTCCAAAGCATGAAGGGGCATATCAATGTTTAGCATATCTGGCACATAAATACCTTGCAATGCCGGTTAAAAAGGTTCTATGCAAACACCTGTTCTCACTTTCTGGTGACATTGTAAATAAGAAGTGGGCAGCATTATCTCTCGTAAATGTAAACACTCTAGTTTGTCTTAGCAATTGTCTGAATGAGAAGTGGGACTGAGTGGACTTGTAGGCTCTAAAGTTTTGCATTGTTTTGTTTTTGAGTGTAGTTTTGTAACAAAAAAATCTACATTTGTAAGTTGCATTTTTATGATAAAGAGATTGCACTATAGTACTTGTATGATGTGAATTGAAAAATAATATTTCATATATTTCTCATTTATACAGTGCAACTATTTGTAATAAAAATAATATAAAGTGAGCTGTGTACACTTTGTATTCTGTGTTGTAATTGAAATCAATATATTTGAAAATGTAGAAAAAAATCCAAAAATATGTAATACATTTCAATTGGTATCTATTGTTTAACAATGTGATTAAAATTGATTAATCACAATTAATTTTTTAAATTATGATTAATTTTTGAGTTAATCGCGTGAGTTAATTGTGATTAATTGATAGCCCACTGTTGATTAATCGCAGTTAACTCATGTGATTAACTCAAAAAAATTAATCACGATATATATATATATACAAATAGATAGATAGATATAGATAGATAGTAAGGAAAGAAAAACAAACAAAACCCCTAACAGTATCTAAAGCGGATAGCCCCAGGCCTAGAAATGTACTGCTATCTACAGTGAGGATTGTGGCAGTAGTATTGTGCACCAGGAGGTAGATGGTTCCTCACAGCAGTTAGACCATTATGTTGTGTTATATGTTAGCAGTATTGCCAGTCATGCTGACAAGAAGATGCATAGCACTAATGAGATATTTTATCTCAGATGCTAAAGACAACAGCAATGGAATCTTCCGCTTGTATTAAAAAGTTATTAATAGAATGGATCCATATGAGACCACCACATAAAAACTAACCCCAAAAATAACAAATTTATCTGCAGTGAACACAGTCTAGAAGGATGAGCAAGATTAACAGTATTTCAGGGACATGTTCACCCCATAAAGAGACCTCTCCATTAGTGGTAATAATTTCCATAATCCCCAATTTGCTGTTTATAGAACTATCTGTTAATTGATAAATAGTGTAGCAGGCAAAAAGGTGATGGTAGTCTATCTTTATAGGACTTTTATTATATATAGGTATATAAACTTTTTGTAAATATATATTTCTTTTAAACACCTTCCTCCTAAAGCAACTGTCACTGGCCACTACTGGAGACAACATTTTTGAGTGGATGGACCACTCCCCAGTGGGTTGGGGACCTTCCAGCCTGTTGCACCCTGGAACTAAAAGTTGACATAGGTGTAGTACACATCTTGTGCACAGAGAGTACCAGGTCTAAGCAAGACTGTTGGCTACCTGAAGCACAATGGCCCCAAATTATGGTTGACTTGTGGCCACTTTATGTCAGCATAAAGTGGGCATGAAAGAATGGTAAAGGCCTTCCATGAAATTTCCCTAACAAAACAGGAGTCTCCAGAAGATGAAGTGTTGGTGCAGCCAGTTCTACACCAACACTTGTGAGATCCCTCTGTACAGGGAGCATGTGAGAGGGAAGACTCATGAGAGCTGTGAGCAGGTGGGTGCCATTTAGGGCAGACATTGATGCTACTCAAACCTGCACTGGGGGCCTGAATGACCTCTGTCAGAGCCAGCAAATGGGAAATCTGTAGGTGGCATAAAGCAATCTTTTCTCTCCCCTCTGAGTACTAAGCTTAGTTAGTTTAAGGGATGAATTTGGCCCCATGCCTCCAGAATCTCCTGTCAGATAGAAGAGTGGTGCCCACACAGCAGCCAGGGATGCAGAGCCAAGCACTGGGTTTTAATCTTTATTATAGATCTCTCTTCAACCTACTAAAGGGATACTATGTTTTTTTGGTTTTTTTGTTGTTTTTTTGTTGTTTTTTGAGGAGGGGGTGCTTCAATGAGTCAGATGTTGCAGCTGCTTTGATACATTCACATTAATCTGAATACCAAAATCTATGTCACTGGTGTTTATCCTCAATTTTTCCACCTACTGCTGCAGCATAATTGCCTGACTCATCTAATGTGTTTCTATTTTAGATTAATCAATCATAATTAATCTATATCTGTCAATCTATAAGTGTATCTCTTATGCCAATCACTATGGCCTATAAATACATTACAGTGGCATCTCAGTTTGTGAACAGTTCAACTCAAGCAGCTTTTATTCCTAGTTACTACCTGACACAATGGAATAGATACAATGTAATTCAAATCGAGAAAGCTTCACATTTATCTGAAAAATTCACATATGCAATGTACAAGTGAATTCAGTTCCTCTAAAAGATGTGTTCTTACACCCCTCCACCCATACCACACACACACACACACACACACACACACTCCTAGTTATGATAGCAACTACAGTTCTTTCCCCAGACTCATCCAAATCATTAAACAAAATCACAAAATAAGAAAAAAGTTACAGGAACTTTTATAAACAAGTTTAATACCCATACAAGGTTTCCAAAAGAACTGGTTATCAATGTTTGGTTTTAATATGGTAATTTATAATACATGAGTGCTGATAAAACTTTTTGGAATCTCTATAAATCAGTTATGTCAGTTGGGGTGGTCTTTGAAATAATGGCAAGTGGTGACTGTGACTGTTGAATCTTAAGCATAGGAAAAGGAATCTATAAACAGAGCTATTGCATTTTTCCTAATATGGATAAATGCACTGAGTATTTCTTCAACTGCCAAGATGATCTAACCACACAGAGCTGTGTTTTCAAATAATACATTTTAAGTGCTCAGTATGGTGCACATTCTCTCTTATACAGTGTCTGCTCTCATTTTTACTATGTAAATAGCTGCTAACGGCTCTTTTTGCCTTCTACCCTTCAAATGATGGCCTTTGTAACAACAACAAAAAGTTGCAAGCAAAAGTCTATTTTTTACTGCAGTTGAAACAGACATGTAATCTTCCTCCAGCTAGATTATTTCCCAAGCCTAGCCTGCTTTCATTCGTCACAGATACTCAGAATTTGGAAATCTTTGCTGTCTCAAAGAATGTACTTTTCTTTGTTTTCTTTTAATAACTGTAGACCGGACTGACTGGCTCTTGGATCTAGGTGAAAGCCGAGCTGGTAAGACCAGGAAGCCTTACCCTTCTTGCCCTCTTGGCACAGGGATCAATTACAACTGCAGCCATCACACTCCCTATACTGCATGGGCTCCTCAGGGCCAATGCCCCCAGGAATATTGCCTCTCTGAAAGGGGTGGTGTGGGACAGCACGTTTGTCTGTCCATCAAAGGGTGCACACACCGAGTGAAACCGCAGCTGTGCTGACCACAAGCTCTGTGAATCATTGTTGCCCAATTTTATACCAGTGTACTTCCACTAGTTTCAATGGAGATATTCCTGATTTACACCAGCATATGTAAGAATTGAATAAGAACCATACTGACCTTTATTGTCTTATTCTATTTTTAAATAATTTTGGTTTTGATTAATTTATTTTGTTTACTTACTATTAGGCACTTGTGTAATTAAAAACACTTGCTGGTTAAGTAAGATAGTTACCTACCCAGGTCTGAGTACTTTAGTTCAGTACATGTGAACAGAATCCCATCACAGAAAACACGTTGGGTTCTGATTTCATTTACTATACACAAATGATTTGAGGACTTCAGTAATTCAGCCAGAGGTTAGGGGTCTATTTCAGGAGTGAGTGAGGTTTAGTGGACTGCAACGTGCAGGAGGTGGGACTAGGAGATCACGATGGTCCCTTCTGATCTTAAAGTCTGTGAGTCTGAATGTAAATCCCAAAACAAACAAAAGGTGAAAATTAAGGTTGGAAGATCAAGCATTCATAAGCCAGGAAATCCCCAAGTTAAAGTTGTCCACACAATTTCAATTCCATCTCCTTGTGAGTATGCACTATCACTCAGTCTTTAAGTACATGATCACATATGTTTCCCCCCCACACATGATTGCTGCCCCATTCAGTGCATAGGCTCTCCCATGCTCTGTCTTCCACGCACCCAACTCCCAGTCCAGTCTCCCTCCTCAGGCTCTCCACCAGACTCCTTTTCCAGCCAGACTCCTTTTCTCTTCCCTCTGTCCTGGCTCCTTGTCTGATTTCTGTCTTTCCTCTTCCGGTCCCCTGTGCCCCAGCTCCTAATTTCTGTTCAGCCTCTCCCACTGTCTCCATCTCCTTTTCCTTGTCTAGATAGTTCAAGTCTCCCCACACCGTCACCAGCTCCTAGTTGCAGGCTCCCACTGCAATCTCCTTGACCCAATCTACTCCCTCAACTCTTTTCACTTCTGCATTTGACTTAGGTTACTCCTTCATTCCCACTGCCTGTACACCAACAGAGGAAGCAGAGAGAACAGGAGTGACATTCTCCCTGCTCTCATTTCTAGTGTTTGGTACCACAGTGGTCTGCAGCAGCCAAGAGAAGCAATTGCAGGAAAAGTCCTGCTCTGCCCTTGAAGCCCTGGGTTGGAGCATGCTCAGTATAGATAGACTCTTTGGAGAATTTTGCTGCCAAACTCTGAACAAGTCTCTATTGATCATGTGCAAACTGAGGGTTTTTTTTTTTTTAAAGGCTTATTACTTAGTCAAGTTTGGGAGTTTATTTAAGGGAACAGCAAAAAGCACATATTTGACATTAGAGTGATCCCAGGCCCTTGTTAAAAGTACAGAGGTGCTAGAATGTCTCAATAAAATGGTTCTAAGATTTAATTTTTTAACTTGAACAAAACTTTTCTTAATCCTGTTCTCAGAAATGGATGAGCCTTTTTTGTAGAAACTTTTCAAACTAATTCCTCCTGAGGCAGACAGTTACAGTTTGGCAAAAGTTGTAAGCAACTGAAAGCAGGATCTTACAATGGAAAGTGTCAGGCAATCTTAACTAGAGTGGGTTCCTGCAACCTCCACATATAATAATTACACTGACAATGACTTTGTTCTTGATTAACACAAGTGTAACTGAAATCAGAATCAAGTTGATCTGCAATAGCTTAACAAGAATTCATACTGTCTACATCCATTTATCTACAATATCTTATGTCAAATGCTTCAGAAATCTCCAAATATTTCACACTAGGCTGAAAGATATATCTCAAAATGTCAGTATCAGTGTGACAACTCTGCTAATGATCATTAACCAGGTTGCATAAATAAAAATGGATTAGAAGGCTTGGACATCTCATTATACCTTCATGATCTTTAGCAAGTTCAGTACAACCACCTTGACCTATACCACATGAAGGAGCTTAGTTATATTATTTTTTACATACCTAGAACTGTAGTCAGATGATTTGCAATCAGATTTATGCTTTTTTCATATTTTGTCATAAAAACAATTAAACATTTGATGAGACTCATAAAATAATCCAATTATATAAAATATATAGGCTGACATTTTCAAAAGGGTAAAATTCGAGACATCTAAGGTCTGAAGACAATTGGAACAGATCTCTGAAAAATCAGGCGTCAGGGTTAAAATCCTGGCCCAATTAACTTAAATGTCCAGACTCCCATTGGCTTCAGTAGGGATAGGATTTTACCCGTGGTGTCTATAGTTGGGCACTCAAACGGAGATGCTAGTTTGGAAACAATTGGACAGTTTTGAACATTTTTAACTTAATGCCTGGTTTTGTTATCACCTAAAGGGTGTAATCTATTAACTTCAACAGATTTATTGGATTTACACTAGTGTAACTGCTACAAGAATCAAGCCCTTAAGTTTAAACAACACATATAAAGGAGACCATATAATCATTTTAAAATTATCACCTGGGGAGGGAGTAAGAAGAAGTCATAGTGAATTACCACCACAGCACTGTGCATATTTATGAACCCTACAGAAAACTGCAGAAACATTTCACTTAGATATAAAGTAAGATTCTTGTGCGTAACAATCATTTATCAGCGGGAGGTGCTGTGTCCCCCATTGATTTATTTCCCAACACCACCTGTAAAACAGAAATTAGCTACCATAGTCTCAGGTTCAGATAACCCCAGGTAACAATACAAGTGATTTCATGCCTAGAGGAATGTGCTTTGGGAAACAGAACTCTATCTCACAGACTGGTTTACCTCCCCGATTGTCCAACGCCAATATTAGGACGGGATCTGCTTTGTCGCTTAGGTGCCACCCTGCATTTCACTCAAGATGAAATAAGCCTCTCCTTACCTCCAGAGAATGCCTGGATAATGACATTTGCAATTGAGCCCTCAGCCATGCAAGCCCCAGAGTGGAGTCAGTGGGAGAAGCGGGTTTTTCCTCTGGTATGGGCATCAGGGATCCCAGGAAAGGCAGCCCATCATACTCCTATTACTGTTCAGCTCTTGCCAGGAAAAGGTCCAGTGCGAATTAAGCAGTATCCGATCAAAAGGGAAGCCAGAGAGGGATTGCAGGAAACTATAGACCAGTTCCTAAAGTGTGGGGTACTTCGAGAATGCCAGTCAACTTGGAACACTCCTATCTTGCCTGTACAAAAGCCCAATGGCACATACCGGCTGGTCCAGGACCTGAGAGCAGTTAATGAGTGGGTTAAGACTCTATACCCCCTTGTTCCAAATCCGTATACACTGTTGGCCTCTATAGGGGGGCAGTACACCCATTTTTCAGTCCTGGATTTAAAGGATGCTTTCTTCACGATTCTGGTTGACCTCCAGTCTCAGGAGATTTTCTCCTTCGAGTGGAAGCACAAAAGGAGGGTTAGAAAGCAGCTTTGCTGGACAGTGCTGGCTCAGGGATTTAAAAATTCCCCCACCCTTTTCAGCCAGGCCCTGGCTAGAGACTTGGAGGAGTGGGACAATGAGGACAAAGTCCTCCTCCTGCAATATGTGGATGACTTGTTAATTGCTGCAGTGGGTCTAACCTCTTGCCTTAAAGCCACTGTGAGCCTCCTGAACTTCGTTGGACTCCGAGGATATTGAGTAGCACTGAGTAAGGCTCAGATTGCTCCCCCAGTGGATGGAATCTGACAACGGAACACACTTCACATCCCAAGTTGTTCAGAAGATATCGGATGCCCTACAGATCCCCTGGAAGCTTCACACGCCATGGCGACTGCAGGCCAGTGGGGTAGTGGAACGTACAAATCAGACACTTAAGCGGTGCCTCTCAAAGGTTTGCCAAGAGGCTTCCCTTAAGTGGCCTGATGCTTTGCCCCTTGTTCTGCTCCGCATTCGCGCTCTTCCTAAGGGCAGGTTAGGGCTCAGTCCCTTCGAGATTATGTTTGGAAGGGCATGGCCTATGAATGGTACACCAGTTCTGGCAGGGGAGTGGGAAATGGGGTGTGGCTTCTTATCTTAGTACATGTGCTCTCTGTCTGCTGTTCTCTGTTCTCTCCACAGGTATACCAGAGATTTGCAGCCTCTCCCGCTGGATGCCCGGATCCACTCCTTGCAGCCAGGCGATTCCGTACTCGTCTGGACCTGGAAGGACGAGCCTCTCCAAGAGAAGTGGAAGGGACCCTACACCGTCCTGCTGGTCTCCCATACAGCAGCAAAGGTTGAAGGACACAAAAACTGGATTCATCACTCTTGTCTGAAAGCAGTGCCTGCTCCTGAACGGTGGACCGTCCAGCCTGCAGAGAAGACTGCCAGCGACGATTTGGGACTTAAGCTGTTATTCAGACAACAATAGTGTCTGCTGGGAATGCCCTGTGATCTCTTTGGACAGTCACAGCGCACTCCCTGCGAGACCTCTGAGCGTTGGTTGTGTTTGTTTTCACAGGACCGGCCTAACCTGGTGGCCTGGTCCCTTTTGTTTTTAATTTGCTTACTATTGGTAATTTGTTATTTTGTGGGTATTTGGGGAATTGTGATTGTTAGGCCCTAGGATCACCTGCCTAATATGAGTTCAGATCCAGGGTCTGCCATAGTGGTGCTCTTTGCCATAGGGACACTCCTCTTGTTAACTCTGGTTTTCCCCCAGGCACATGCAGGATGGAAAGGAATCCCTACTAACTTAGAGACAAACACATATGAGTCCCTGAAGGTTTGCTTTGCCCAAGAGTTTAACCTCTCCAACTGCTGGGTATGCTCCCAAATCCCACACCATGCTGCAGGGTTACCCTGGAGGGTGGTTCCCCAGAATTGGTCAGATATCTGTTGGGGATGGTTCAGTAGGGGGAAAAATGCCTCGGGTACCCCTTGTCGCAGAACTGTACCATTGAGTCCCAGTATGCATTAAGGGACGACCCCTGGAACCCGCAGGCCAACTCAACATATATCCCTTCCCCTATTAGGTTACGGCCAGTAGCCCCTGGGTTGGTGTGCTATCAACAGCTTAAGTCCAGCAATCGCACCTGGTTTGCTGGGAATAGCACCTGTCAGTATTATTTATCCCCTGACAGTGATGCTTCCATCCCTGTCTATGTTAACAGCAAATCCGACTCTACTGCCCGGTTCGGATCGTTTAATGACAGACAAGTAAATAGGTGGAGTAGCGGTTATAATGGCTTGGTAGGGAATGGCCACTACTTTTATATTTGCGGTACCTCTGCCTATAAGTGGCTACCGCATCAGTGGTATGGAAGCTGCTATCTAGGATATATTGCCCCTCCCCTTCGTGTCCTCCCTAAACTGCCCCTGGCCGTGTCAGGCAGCATAGATCTTTGTATGCCACCCCAGAGCCCATTACAGAAGGAGACAGATTGGGTATGATCTTTCTCCCATCCTATGGGGTAGGACGACTGGCTCAATTTTATCGTAGGCTCTCTGTGTTTCTCACCAAGTATGCCAATGAGACCTTGGCCATAGAGAAAAGCCTTAACTCAGAGCTTTACCAGCTCCGGTTGCTATCCCTGCAAAATAGACAGGCCTTAGATTATGTTTTAGCCTCCCAGGGCGGGGTGTGTGTCCTTATTTGGAGTGAAGGTTGTACTTATGTCCCAGAAAACTCACAGGACATTAACAAATACGTCCTGTCAGCCGAACAGGCTTTTGAGCAGTGGAAGGCTCAGGAAAGGGAACCCACAGTTTTTGATTCCCTTTGGAGTTGGTTGCCTAACCTGGGAGGACTGGGAAATAGCCTTGTGCATCTCCTCCTCACAGGTGTGGTACTGTGCCTGGTCACCCTCCTCCTGATTGCTTGTTTTAAATTGCTCCTCCGTAAGCTGTGTGCCCCCCTTTCCCCAGAAATCCCAGCATTCTCTCTCATTGAGAACCCCAGCTCCATGGCACTCAATTGTATTTTGTCTATAGAATGTGAGAAAACTCAGCCAAAAGCTTGTTGAGTATTCTCAAAGGAGGGAACTGTTGGGGTTACTAGGCTTGCCTGAGTCAGAGTTCTTCCATGTTTTAAACTCTGTTCTTCCATGTTTAACTCTGATCGACCTTAACAGCCAAGGACAGGAACTGGAATGTGTAAATAGCTAGTTAGCAATTACAACCTTGTTCATACCAGGTACCAAACAATAATGATGAGGTTTGCATGTTTCTAGCTGGGGAAGGGGTAATAAACTAAGGGTAAACAGGACCAAATAACTGTTTAGAGAGAAGTTACTAACAAGCTAGGTTTATAGCCCTAGAATGATTTAGTTGCTTAAATGTATAAACATGCCTTCGGTAGAGAGGGGAGGGGGAGTAGAGGGGAGGTGGTAGAGAGGGGGGCTTAGTTGTAAAATGTATAAAGAAGAGAGAAACTGTTTTTGCTGGTGTGCTCGATTTGAGACTTGCCTGTCTCCTTGCACAACTTTGAGATCTCAAATAAACTTTGATTGTTTCTCCACCCCGGTATGTTTATTGGTGTGAAGCACTCCGGGCAACGAACCTCGCTGTTGCTGTCCTCAGGCCCCTGTGCCGGCGACAGTGCTGACCATCAGTGGTTCCTTCTTCCAAAATGACTCAGTGGGCTTAAACATATTGGCAGTGGCCAGAAAACTGACTGTTGTAATTACAACACAAACTGTCTTTTGCCTCTCCAAGTAACCAAATGAGAACATTAGTAAATTTGGTGCCAACATTTTTGTCAGCATGGCATTGAAGAAGAGGGCTGTGGGATGGGTAGGATGTGGTTTAGTTAAGGCAGGAATGAATCATGGAGATCAGCCTAATTCCACAGTAAACAGCTGCAGTAGCAACCAGATATTAGGCAAAAAAGTACCTGCATAGATTGGCACCCAAAATTCAGCTAAAGGTACAATATCGGATTATTAAATTAATAGTACTTTACAAGTATATAACACTTTTTCATCCATAGATCTTAAAACCTCTACAAAGATGGGTAAGCATTATTATGCCCATTTTACAGAGGGAGTGACTGAGGCACAAGTTCAAATTTAGGTGCCTTGCTCAAGATAATGTACTGAGCTATTGGGAGTCTCTCCCAAGTAGGTCTCTTCTTAACTGTTCATGCTTTACAAGTCTTATGCTTATTCCTGCTAGATCTTTCTTTCTCTGCTGACCAGGTCCTACTGCAGGATGGACCCCAGTGTTAATTAAGGCAATATTGAATCTGATTTGTTCATTGCTTGCACAGTCACAAAAGTGGATATAAGCATACCCATCCTCTCCAAGGTGATGCAAACTGGTGCCACACTAAAGACATCAAGACAGTAAAATCACAGGAAAAATGTTGGGAGGGTGACAACTGAGGCTGCATCAGAAAAAACAATTTTGTGCATATAATGCAACAGTGTTGAGGCATTGCTCTGTCTTTGTCAGCTGTGGAGGCACACTCCCAGTTTAGCAGGAAGTGGGTTTCCTGACAGCCAAACCTGTAATTCTCTTGTAATATCAAGTTGTCCCTTATCTTCAGAACTTTCTCCTGCTCCTCTTTCACAATATTGTATTTTAGTATTCTCAGCATGTTTGTGCCTGGTTTGAGATGAAGTCCATATTTCTGCCAGGTTCCTGACTAGATGTGCTTGGAAACACTCGATGATAAGTGCAGAAGCCAATGCTCTAACCTGAACTTAGTGCAATTACTCTGAGCAACTCGGAAGGTAGAGGTTTACAGGACTCTTCTGTGAGAGATCTTGGGTAGGGGGGAATGAAGCTAAATACCATGTTACATCTATGTAATTCTGTAAGGTACTCAGACACCATAGCTTAGTACCAACAGTTTATAGATTTACAGAGAAAGCGCATTAGCTTCACTGTCTCTGGAATGAAGTGCATTAACTTCTTGAAGATACGTTGTTCTTTTGATCTCTATCCTTCAATGAAAACGTCTTCTTTAGTAATAAAAGTGAAGAACCTTTTTAAAGAAATCCAACTGGGGGGTCTTTTAATTCTTCAGTATGAAATAGATAGAATAGATAGAATGGGCAAGAGGGAGGGCTGGTATTTTGGGTGTAAGAGAATTGGTTCCTGGGTTTTTGGAGGGTTAACTGTTAAAGTACTTGAGTGACTTTGTAAAAAAAACAACAACATTAAGTCAAACTCATTATAGGAGCAGATGGACTGGAAAATGGAATGCTATAATAAGCAGTTACCCTTATTTCAGTCTTGAAACACATTTTGATGGAAACCACATTATGAAATAAATTATTCCTTTTTAGTTACTTGCAGGAGAAGTTATACCTTTATCTACAAAAATCAAAGTAACTGAAAGATAAGAGGGATGTTGACTTATTTAATGAATAAACTGACTTCCACCTTTAATTGATAAGCCTAGAAGAAGATTTGATCAACTGTTGATATAATGTGAGAGTCTGAGAGTCCCTTCATGCTGACATGCAGGATTGTAGCAGCATCCAGCTATATGCTACTCTAAAGAAAATGCTGATTCTTCCCTTTGAAAGAATGTCATAGGATTCAGATATCGTTCAAATATGAGTGCCTATGAAGTGCTCATTAGGGACAATAAAAATAATCTTGAATGAGACAGGTGTTATTGGGGACCATCAGCACTTTGATCATTCTCATCCTTGTTTGGGAACTTGTCAAATGGAGTGAAATTCTACATTTGGGGTTCAATTGTCCATTTCCAGATGCTCCTAGTCCGGAGCAAAAGGGAGAGTACTATATCCACTATACCGCTATTAGGGCTACTTGGAAAGAAATCACCATAAAACAATTCAGAAGAGTGATGAACCTACATTAGTGGTTTGGATGGTCACCTAAAGGAACTCACTATAGCAGCAGATTCAATCTGAACTTGTACTGATTTTAGAGCAGTATAACTGTTTGATAATATTCTGCTCTGTTGCACATTTCTCGTTCCTTGCAGGGCTCTCCAGTGCTCACTTCTACAGAATGGCAGTAATTGCGAGTCAGCCCATCCTTACCTACCAACTAGAGCTAGGCAGGAAAATTGCCTTTCTGTCCCACAAACAAAACTGTGATCTCAAACACTTCCCCATTCTTCATCAGGAATGAACTAAATCCTTTCAACATTTTTGTGAAAAGCACAAGACCAACCCACCTAGAATAGCCAATAACCCAGTAGTTAATCAGGGTACACACCTAGGATATGGGAGACATGATTTAATTTATTTGTTTTTCCTGATTCAGACAAGAAAATGAAGTCATGCTCCTACATCCAAGGTGTGCGCCCTGATCACTGGTCTCTTGCTTTCTCTTGTTATGGCCAGAAATTCCGTCCTGGACATAACAAACCCTCCCAATGATTGTTTTGGCAAAATTGATACATTTCTGAGTGATGGGGGGGAAGGTTTGACAAATCAATATTTCCCAATGGAAAAATGTTGCATTCAAAAACTCAGCAAGTTCACGGATGACACTAAACTGGGGGGAGAGGTAGATATGCTGGAAGGTATAGGGATAGGGTCCACAGTGACCTAGACAAATTGGAGGATTGGGTCAAAAGAAATCTGATGAGGTTCAACAAGGACAAGAGCAGAGTCCTGTACTTAGGACGGAAGAATCCCATGCACTGCTACATGCTAGGGACCAACTGGCTAAGTGGCAGTTCTGCGGAAAAGGACCTGGGGATTACAGTGGATGAGAAGCTGGATATGAGTCAAAAGTGTGCCCTTGTTGCCAAGAAGGCTAACATCATATTGGGCTGCACTAGTAGAAGCATTACCAGCAGATCGAGGGAAGTGATTATTCCCCTCTAGTCAGAACTGGTGAGGCCACATCTGGAGTATTGCATCCAGTTTTGGGCCCCCCACTACAGAAAGGATGTGGACAAATTGGAGATAGCCCAGCAGAGGGCAAAGAAAATGATTAGGGGGCTGGGCACATGGCTTACAAAGAGAGGCTGAGGGAACTATGCTTATTTAGTCTGCAGAAGAGAAGAGTGAGGGGGGATTTGATAGTCTTCAAATACCTTAAAGGGGGGTTCCAAAGAGGATGGATCTAGGCTGTTCTCAGTGGTGCAGATGACAGAACAAGAAGCAATGGTCTCAAGTTGCAGTGGGGTAGGTCTAGGTTGGATATTAGGAAAAACTATTTCACTAGGAGGGTGGTGAAGCACTGGAATGGGTTACCCAGAGGTGGTGGAATCTTCATCCTGGTTGGGAAGATTTAGTTGGTCCTGCTTTGAGTAGGGGGTTGGACTAGATGACCTCCTGAGGTCTCTTCCAGCCCTAATCTTCTATGATTCTAACTCCTAATCACTTCTACTCACAACCACATCCATTCTCAAATCATGCCAAGCCAAATCATATAGTTATTATTCATGTTGAGTAGTATCTTACTCCATATATAGTTTCACTAGGTTCAGTGTTAATGTGTGTAGAGTAAGATACTGTTCAGTGTAACAGTGGCAGAATCTGGTCTTGAGGTTGTCTAAGTATCTAGGGAAAAGTCTCCTGACCCAAAAATCTCTGTCCCACTAGTGTTTTCTTAAGTTGATCATTAACAAGTAAATCCAGTAAAAAAGAGAATGAAATAGGAACAAAGTAAGTGAATTAGCACAGCAATGTAAAGTCAAATAAGGTAATGATAAGTAGTCAGAAATAAGATTAGTTGATCTCAACTATTATAATGTTTATAAGCTATATTTGGTTAAAGTAAATTAGTGGTCAAAACCTCTATGAATTATTCAATATATTGCTTTACCTATAAGCAGCTGAGAAAAAGAAAACTCTATAGCCCAACACATATTTAGTTTGTTTTTTAGATTGGTTTATTACATAAAAGATAAACAATATAGTCTCCACTTATACAGAACATATTTCCTAATAAGATTTCTAGCCAGAAAACATCATTCTTTACCATGGTAAAAGGAACAGAAAGTGAAAATTAAACCAAAACCCCTTTTTCCATAAGTTCCACAAAGTTCCTCAATGGGACTACTCCCACAGTAAGGCACTGTTCTACATGAATAAGAGGAACAGAATCAAGCCTAGTGTCAACAGTTTCCTGATATAATTTAAATTCATAATATAAGGGTTTCACACTGATGCCTGGGAAATTTACATAGTTAATTCTCATTATCACTAATGGGAGCAATACAGTTAACTCCCCTTGCACCACTGGATAAATGCAGCCATAGTTTGCTGGAGGGAACAAAAGAACTTGTTTACATAAAACAGGGCATGAAGAGGTCTGCATATTTAGGTTTGCAATGTTGGATCACCTATGAATATGAATGTGGATGACAAGGAACACTTATACAGAAAGCACTTATTTATTTTTTTCTACAGCAAAAAGTCAGGGACACTGTATTTACTCTGTACCACAGCTGTGAGGAAAGATGCAAATGGGCATACATTTGGCACGGCTGTCTTCTATACAACTCTCCAACTGACCCCAGAGTAGTGGGCTTGTTGGATATATAGCCAGAGTTTTGGCCAACTTCAGCTATTGGATTACCTGTTTGTAGGCATAGCCAGTCAGCACAGAACCAGACTCAGGATCGGGGAGCCATAATCTTTTGGCTCCATCTTTCAGGTGAGCCTAGAGAATCTGGCCTTTAAAGCTTTTTATTTTTTAATAATTAAGTGACTGTGCAATTTAATAGTGATCAGACTAGCTCCTTGAGAAGTAGCATGAGGCTATTTCAAATGCAGTCTTTTGACTGAAAGGTTAAATTAAATATCTTTGTGAAAACAGCTCAGTATAGCAATCTCTTCTGGATTTATTCAACTCAAGTCAAATCTTGAAGTAATTTTTTTCAATACTATTACTATGTGTAACCCACACACCTCCTGAGTGTGGCGTTCTGTCCCATCTAGTGGAACCGAGACCACTTAGAGAAAGAGATAAAGTGAGTGTGCTCTACATCCTTAGCTAACAGCCAGTTGGCTTTTATCTCATGCTGTAGAGGCTCATGCACTAAGATCCAGACGTCCCTGGCTCAATCCGATCCGCGTGATGACGATTGGGGTCTGTCAGCGTTACAAGTCAGGGATCGTCCAGGATTTCAACTGGGAAGACTCTGAAGCTCGTAACTCACTTTCTCAGCTAGGGAAAGTATGTAACCCACACACCTCCTGGATGTGGTGTTCTATCCCATCTAGTGGCACCGAGACCACTTAGAGAAAGAGATAAAATGAGTCTGCTCTACAGTCTTAACTAACAGCCAGTTAAAATAATATATATATATATATATAGAGAGAGATATCCTATCCCCTAGAACTGAAAGGGACCTTGAAAGGTCATCAAGTCCAGCCCACTGCCTTCACTAGCAGGACCAAGTACTGTTTTTGCCCCAGATCCCTAAGTGGCCCCCTCAAGGATTGAACTCACAACCCTGGGTTTAACAGGCCAATGCTCAAACCACTGCGCTATCCCTCCCCCTGTTGGCTTTTAGCTCATGCACTAAGCTCCAGAGGTCCCCAGTTCAATGATGACTGGGTCTGTTGGAGTTACATAGGCTCCTGGAATCTCATATACCAGCTCACTCTTCTTTGAAATAAGAATTTGGCTGTACAATGATAATTTGATTACAGCAAATTCAGATAAGCACCTACAATAGAACAAACTTGGTCATAATCATTCTGTTAGAACTTTTTTTTACTAGCAAAACCACTTTGTAAATAGTGACTTAAGTCTTGCAGGAGAGTCTTACAATGAATTGAGAATTAATATTAGACAGTTTCACCCCATGGAGTGGAGATTGTGAAGATGAATGTGATCAAACTCCCTGAGAGTTTATATCTGGAATGTCTTATAGGGACTGTATTTATGAACTGATCAAATTCCTCTAACATATATATTAAAATGCTTTTATGTACATCATATTTATGAATGCTGTTTCTCTTGCCTAACTCTTAGTAATAAGTCTGGTTTCCTTGACATGTTGTACATAGATTTAAAAAAAAAAAAACCTGAATTGAATGCTTTATTATTTTTTCCTTGTAATACTCAATATATTTCTCTTGCATTCAGGGAATATTAAAAATAAGCAACACACAAAACACTTTTACTGGATAATAGGAGTTCAGAGGAGTGACATAAAATACCTACTTAGACTTTATTAGCCTACTCACACAAAAAAAGACACTCAAAACACATAGCATGTCATTTTACTAACCAGTCAGAACCTACCATCTAACTGCCCACGTTTATCAACAGGTTATGGTCTAATGAGCAGTTGTTTTAAACACAATGTTCAAATATTGTATTAGATTTAGGGGCTCTATTAGAAGCATGTGATAGAGCTTTTAGATATTGGGCCCCTTTTTATTTTTGTTAGAAAATAGTTGGATATTTTCAACAGAAATGAAAAGCAGAATAAATCCGGCCGCCTGAAAGGCTGACAGTGATGTCAATAGGCAAAGAAGGGAGTTTCAGGAGCCAGAATTATGTTTTTTGTCCCCAATTTGTATTACTTTACTACCTAGGAATCCTAGTCATGGACCAGAACTCTACTGTGCTAGAGAATGTGCAGGAGCCAGGAATACTATGGGATGGGATTTTCAAAACATCAGCACATGGGGTGCTGCTGAGCTCTTTTAAAAACTAGCCTCTTATTTTGGTGCCTAAATGGGATACGAGCCTTTTTTGAAAATCTGGCTCACAGTTCTTTCAAATGCTGATCACTGCTTCCAATTTAGTTATAATACAAAACATGACTCAAAAGCAGTCCAGTAGCTTGTTAATAAACAATCAGGCAGGGAGGAAAAAGCATTCTTCCCACTGAGATTTGAACACCCATGGTTAAGAACACTTAGAAGGGAGGTTGGTTTCAAAGAAAAGCACCAGGTTTCAACTCTAGCATGACTGCTGTACTCCAGAGGTGGGTTGGCTGCTTTCACTGAAGACACTAATTTGGGAGCATTTAAAAGTGAAAGTAAAACTACAGAGCCTGGCCTCCTTGGAAATTCTGCTGAGCAGGATGGTTGGGTGGTGTAGCTTGTATTTATTATATTCAGCAGTAACAGAAAGAACCTACAGACTTATAAGGTGTAAGACATTTGCTTCAGCACTTAGCATAATAAGCATAAGGCTTGAGGCCTATGAACTTTGGCACAGAAAAATGGCCCAATGGAAAACACTAAGTATTAGGGAGCTGAAAATAGAGTCTTTAAGGGGTATTTCCAAACTCAGAAACATGAGTCCAACCACAAGAGTGTCATGACAACGAATTGACAACAGGTTCGTGAGCTACATCCGCAGAAGAGTGTCATGGCAACAAATTGACATATATGATAATAAATTGAGATCATTGATATACTAGCCTGTAAGAGAGGGACCCACTCTAACATTAGTAAGATGATTAAAAACAAATAAGGGAAAGGGGCAAATATGCATCAGACATAGTAGTGTCAGCATAACATATTATAAAAGTGGCATCCCAGCCTATGGACAGTAAGAGAAAGATGTAGCCCTGGGGAAATGCCAGAATGATAGCCACTGGTCATGAAGGGGAAGGTCACAGTGATGAGGAAGATGATTGCTACATTTCAGATTGTTCTGCAAGGGATGGCATGAGTATATAGATTTTCAGATGTACATTCTGTAGTAGCTCTATCTACCTTACTGCTAAATGTATTAATAAACTATTTGTAAACACAGAAGAGTTCTTATAATGAGAGTGTTGCAGCTGTGAACATTGGGGTTCCCAACTATACACTAATTAGAATAATAAGGGGCCTGATCTTGGAACAAGAACCTGTCAACCCTCAAAGTTATAACTGGGAATTCTTAAGTAATCAATAGAATTAATACATAATCTACATATTAGGCTACAGTCAAAGGACATATGAGATGGGGAAACTAAAACTGCTGGGTCATTTAAAAAATAATTGAAAATAGTCAGAAGGAAGATCTGCTTTTATTTTTTACTGAATTTAATATAAGAACTAGAACAATATTGCCAACAGCATATTGCTTTTCTATAACAAATTACTGCAGAATTACTTTTCTTTCTTGCAAAATATTTTCAAAGAACCACTTCATAATCACAAACACAGAATGTGGGTTATGTAAAACTCACGCCTTAAGAATTTAGCAGCACTTGATATATTGGTTCACACTTACCAATACACAAGATGTGAATAATTACAACAAAGCTCCCAGCCTCACTTATCTAATTGCTCAATATGGGGTCCTACTAGTAGTCCGGATATAGTTTAAATTCTCTTACACTTTAGCAAAAGTCTATTTAGCCTGGTAAATGGTCAGTTTTAGAATTAATAGGTTTTTATTTCAAATCCTGTTTCATCTATATTTTTAATTAAAAATGTATTTGCATTAGAGGGAAAAAATATTTTATTTTAATCTCTAAGTGTCAGTCTCTGATTTTAACATCTTTATCATCCAAAATTATTGTTCATTTAACAAAAAATTAAACACTATTTTAATGAAGAAAAAAAAAGCAAAAGAGCCATAATCCCTAGCATCTTCTAGACTCCTAATTGAATGAATCATTAGAAGACATCTGCCAAATAATGGCAAGACCCTCAACTAGCCAGCCAATTAATAGAGTTTTGCCATCACACACGTGTTTGTGAATGTATGTATCCTTTCCTTCAAATAGTATTAACCGCAGCCAAAACTTGGCTATTCTAACCAAGGGAGTGGAAGCTGCACATTTTTTCTGAGCTAACTGCTAGTCTTTGCATGTCCTAGTCATCCTTTCATCTCAAGTAAAAAATCCAGCCATTGATTACAGCATGACATCCCTCAACTTGTCCATATATTTACCATGCAAGGGCTAGATTCTAAAGACAGCTGGTCATTGGACCACATGTAAGGATGATGTTGTTGACCAAGAATTTAGAAGATTAGACCTGAAACTTGTACACACTTTCCTAATAGATAGTCACCATCTCCAAATCTACAGAAGTCAGGATACTGTATACTGCATCATCATATCTCTATATCCAATGTCCCAGATATAGAGCTGCTGTATAATACACTTATGAATACGGTATAACTATACTGGGTTAATGCAAAGTTATTATACATTTATATTGCTTTAATTCAATGAGGGCTTCCAGGTAAGAACACCCCAGCACACACTTGAAAGACAACAAGTAAGCTACTAGTTTTAAGGATCCCTGAAGCAAAGAGGGTGTACTGGTTTGTGGGTTAAGGGGACAGACTGTCACCCAGACTTTACAGGTCTTGCAGTGTCTCAGGAAGGTTAGATATACCTGGTTCTCCAGGTGGAAGATGGATAGACACCTGGTAAGCTAAACATGAATATAGTCTGTTTACTGTTTTTAAGATATTTTTCTCTGGAATGCGTTAGTTCTAAGTAGTGCTTTGCTTTAATGAGCCCATCTGGTCACTGGATACCCTGGTGTTAGCTCCCAGAGGGATGCTGAACCTAAGTCTCACCTGCTGAAGTAATCATGGTTGCTACCAGGGGACTGTAGTTCACCTCTTGATTTGAGACTTGGAGAATCAAATGATTTCACCCAGAGAGAGGTGATGGCCTGAGACCTGTGAGAGGGTGCACCCAAAGAGACCGTGAACAGTCAGAGATGCAGTTAGCTAAGTAACTGTGACATCAGGTCTCCCTGTTTATCAAGGCACTCCAGGCTAAGAAATATTTTCTTGTAGAATTATAAATTGTGGTGGTAAAAATTTCAAAAGGAGAGATTTGTGTTGGATCTCACCCTAATAGATTAGGAGCCATATACTTAATTTAGCTAATGTAAATCAGTGCATCTCTGAAGTTATTGGAGCTATGCCACTTTTCATAGGTTCAGGATCTGGCCCTTGGTGTTTATCCATAGATTTAACTTCTCCAAAAGTGTGCAACCTAGAAATATCTACATAAGATATTTTGAAAGATTACCAGTATTTCTTATATTCAGGAAGGTATACAATGTATAAACGAAAAAGACTTAGAACAGAATACATAGAAATATCTTTTCTGCTGGTATTTCCTACTCCTGCTTCCAGCCAATAACAGGAAGTGCAGAGGTTGGGGGGAAAAATAAACTGAACTAAACCTTTTCAATCTTCATAGAGTCACAGCAGGTTCACTTTGACTTCAAAGGAAGGTTCAGATCAGCATTTTTTAATTGAACCCTTCAACTCATTCCTAGTGATAAAATATTACTTGTATGTTTAAAGACATTCATTATAAGTTGTTGTCCTTTCCTAGATGTGTCAAACAATCATTTCTGCCATCTGTACATAGTATAAGCATATATATTATTTCAATTGCATAAATAGCTGCTATGATTGTACTTACTAACGTACAGTATAATGGAATCTCCCTGTAGTTTTCAGAATTAGTTCCCACATATTATGTGTATTTTTTAGTAAAGTTTGTCACATGCAATTAGTTGGTAAAACTATTGGCTTCCTACACAATTTTCTCTTCCCCGGTATCTTTTTTTTTTTCACTAATGTGATGAGCCTCATGGTAATAGCAATCCCAAACAACTATGGGTCAGATTTCCATTGGTCCTTCCTTAAATATGGAAGTGTGGGAGCTCACAAAGAGCCCAATTCCTCAAACCCATGTAATCCCATGGAATGGGAAAATGTCAGTCCCTACACTCTGGGGAGCATAGGGATTGCTCTCTGTGCACCCCTGAGCAAGCACATTGCTCTGAAGGCTACAGTGCTAGGAACAGCCCTTCTGTGAGTTGAAGGGGAAGTGTTGAGGCTTCACCATTCTTTCATAGATTCATAGAATATCAGGACTGGAAGGGACCTCAGGAGGTCATCTAGTCCAACCCCCTGCTCAAAGCAGGACCAATTCCCAACTAAATCATCCCAGCCAAGGCTCTGTCAAGCCTCACCTTAAAAACCTCTAAAGAAGGAGAATCCACCACCTCCTAGGTAACCCATTCCAGTGCTTCACCACCCTCCTAGTGAAAAAGTTTTTCCTAATATCCAACCTAAATCTCCCCCATTGCAACTGGAGACCATTACTCCTTGTTCTGTCATCTGCTACCATTGAGAAAAATGTAGATCCATCGTCTTTGGAACCTCCTTTCAAGTAGTTGAAAGCAGCTATCAAATCTCCCCCCCGCCCTTCTTCTCTTCTGCAGACTAAACAATTGCAGTTCCCTCAGCCTCTCCTCATAAGTCATGTGCTCCAGCCCCCTAATCATTTTTGTTGCCCTCCACTGGACTCTTTCCAATTTTTTCACATCCTTCTTGTAGTGTGGGGCCCAAAATTGGACACAGTACTCCAGATGAAGCCTCACCAATGTCAAATAGAGGGGAATGATCACGTCCCTCAACCTGCTGGCAATGTCCCTACTTATACAGCCCAAAATGCCTTAGCTTGGCAACAATGGTACACTGTTGACTCATATCCAGCTTCTCGTCCACTGTAACCGCTAGGTCTTTTCTGCAAAACTGCTGCCTAGCCAGTCGGTCCCTAGACTGTAGCAGTGCATGGGATTCTTCCGTCCTAAGTGCAGGATTCTGCACTTGTCCTTGTTGAACCGCATTAGATTTCTTTTGGCCCAGTCCTCTAATTTGTCTAGGTCCCTCCTATCCCTACCCGCCAGCGTATCTACCACTCCTCCCAGTTTAGTGTCATCTGCAAACTTGCTGAGGGTGCAGTCCCTCCATCCTCCAGATCATTAATGAAGATATTGAACAAAACCGGCCCCAGGACCGACCTTTGGGGCACTCCGCTTGATACTGGCTGCCAACTAGACATGGAGCCATTGATCACTACCGACAATCTAGCCATCTTTCTATCCACCTTATAGTCCATTTATCCAGCCCATACTTCTTTAACTTGCTGGCAAGAATACTGTGGGAGATGGTATCAAAAGCTTTGCTAAAGTCAAGGAATAACACGTCCACTGCTTTCCCCTCATCCACAGAGCCAGTTATCCGATCATAGAAGGCAATTAGATTAGTCAGGCATGACTTGCCCTTGGTGAATCCATGCTGATTGTTTCTGATCACCTTCCTCTCCTCTAAGTGCTTCAGAATTGATTCTTTGAGGACCTGCTCCATGATTTTTCCAGGGACTGAGGTGAGGCTGATTGGCCTGTAGTTCCCCGGATCCTCCTTCTTCCCTTTTTTTAAAGATGGGCACTACATTAGCCTTTTTCCAGTCATCCTGGACCTCCCCCAATCGCCATGAGTTTTCAATGATAATGGCCAATGGCTGTGCAATCACATCCGCCAACTCCTTTGGCACCCTCAGATGCAGTGCATCCAGCCCATGGACTTGTGCTCGTCCAGCTTTTCTAAATAGTCCTGAGCCACTTCTTTCTCTACAGAGAGCTGGTCACCTCCTCCCCATGCTGTGCTTTCCAGTTCAGTAGTCTGGGAGCTGACTTTGTTCATGAAGACAGAGGCAAAAAAAGAATTGAGTACATTATCTTTTTCCACATCCTCTGTCACTAGCTTGCCTCCCTCAATCAGTAAGGGGCCCACACTTTCCTTTACTTTCTTCTTGTTGCTAACACACCTGAAGAAACCCTTCTTGTTACTCTTAACATCTCTTGCTAGCTGCAACTCCAGGTATGATTTGGCCTTCCTGATTTCACTCCTGCATGCCTGAGCAATATTTTTATACTCCTCCCTGGTCATTTGTCCAATCTTCCACTTCTTGTAAGCTTCTTTTTTGTGTTTAAGATCAACAAGGATTTCACTGTTAAGCCAAGCCAGTCGCCTGCCATATTTACTATTCTTTCTACTCATCGGGATGGTTTGATCCTGCAACCTCAATAAGGATTCTTTAAAATACAGCCAGCTCTCCCGGACTCCTTTCCCCTTCATGTTATTCTCTGAGGGGATCCTGCCCATCAGTTCCCTGAGGGAGTCAAAGTCTGCTTTTCTGAAGTCCAGGGTTCATATTCTGCTGCTTTCCTTTCTTCCTTTTGTCAGGATGCTGAACTCGACCATCTCATGGTCACTGCCTCCCAGGTTCCCATCCACTTTTACTTCCCCTACCAATTCTTTCCTGTTTGTGAGCAGCAGGTCATGAAGAGCTCTGCCCCTAGTTCATCCCTTTAGCACTTGCACCAGGGAATTGTCCACTACACATTCCAAAAACTTCCTCGATTGTTTTTAGGATGATGCAGTTTGTGTCAGGTTGGTTGTATAATAGGGATCAGAGTGAGATAGGGAAGCAACGTAGCCTTGTCCCCACTCTGTCCTCCTTGGGACAATATGTTCCTTAAAGGGTGCACTGAGGGATCAGATCCTATGGTCCCAGAATGTCTATTTATAGATGAAATAATTATATGGTAGTCCTAACAAACATAGCAGGAATGCTTAAGTTCATATATTAATTACAGAGCCAGGTACACATTTTTACTGAACAACATTAAGTTAAATCCTCAGTATTGATATACCTCTGATGGACACAGGGCTGCTCTGTAATAATTTCTGAATATTGTATGTAAATAAGCTATTGGGATGTTCACTGTATGAATATATTGGTTTAAGTTAACAACAGTCTGTAAGGAAAACAAGCAGGAATAATGACTTGAGATAAGCCACCGAACAGTCAGCACTTAAAGATTATTAAAAGAAGATGCCTGAACTGTGAAAATTCGACCTTCTGACCCCAGCCAACTTACAGAACCATTTTTTGACAAGCAAGGCCAAAAAGCCCAGCAACTGAGAAGAGAAAAGTAGTCTGGCTGGATAAAAAGTGACTCTCTCCCTTCTCCAGTATGGTTGGTGTAGGGGAGCTGCTGAAGCTGACATCCAACATCCTCTGGAAGAAGCAAGGCCTGCCTAGCCCACTATCCCAGGATGGCTGGACTTTTGGGAAAATAGACATGCATGTAAACTCTTGTTTTAAAATCCTTCTCTCAAAGCTTTACTCCTACTGTTAAAATTAAACAATATGTTGGTTTAAGAACACTATTGGGTCACTATATTCACTACTGATCCCAGCCTCCCAAAGAGAAGAACAGTAGATCTGCTGGGGGAGGCATATCTGATTCATGGGGTTCTATAGCTCAGGGTCAGGTCTACGAGTGGAAGAATCATGGGATTCCACCCCAGGTAAAGGCACAAGGCCTGACATTGAGAAGGTGCACTCAGAGAAGGAACAGAAGTGCATATAGCCTAGTATTTGAGCCATAACTAACATATACCAATATATAATTAGATGCAGGCTGCATGATGGCATTTAAATCCATAAAATGCCAGTTGTGGTTTCCTTTGCATGTAGAAATATGACTTGAAATGTAAAATAACCACAACTGGCACATGAATTATTGATTGCACTGCATTGTAGTCAGGCCTTCAACTAAATGCAAAATTAAACATTTATTGCAATCAATAAGTCATGTGCCATTTGTGGTTATTTTCTATGTCAAGTCATATTTCCACATATCCATGTCCAGATTAGAGCGCCTGAGTGTTTTGCTTGTTGTATCTTTTCATTTCATCAGTGCTGAGTTAGAAGTTGTTTGTTATTCTTACCTTGAGGTAATAGTAGAAAAAAAACCACACCTGTTTCACTCAAAGAAATTAAACAAAATGAGGGAACCTGTTCTGTTTGCTAGTCGCTAACCAGCTCTGGCAGGCACACTATCTATGGCTTTACTAATGAAACTTGTTCTCAAGCATGTTGAGCTAAGTAAACAAATAGCATTCCTGGTAAGAAATCCTCATTACTTGTTTACTGTGCAAGTTGGACACCAGGGGCCTGACCCAAAGCCCATAGAAATCAGTGGAAAAACTCTTATTGACTTCAGTGGCTTTGGATTAGGTTATAGTTCAATAATTTGGAAAATAAAATCCACTTTTGAAAACTATAGTTTTTGAATAGCACATCCAGGTTGTTTCAACATGGGGGGAAGGGGGAAAATTTTCCTGAGGACAATCATTTATTTTAGTATCCTATTATAAAGATTATTTATTGGAACTGTAAATGTTTTTCACCTGCCTCAAGAAATGAAATACATATGATTTATTAATATCAAATTGCAGCCTAAGAAAAAAAAGTGAAAAGGAAACTGATCCTTTTCCACAATGACAGCATATCATTCTAAGGAGGGAAGTTACTGTTTGAAGTTAATTTAGATCACATCAATCTGTATTACTTGACCTTTTCAGAATAAACAGAACCAAAAAGTGACTACACAAAAAAGTCAATCTTAAAGCCAATTACACTAATGGGATCTGATGTGTAATTGTGTGTTTATTATTAAAAACACACAAATGCACACATACGCAAGTAGAAGGCTGAGGGACATTTAAAGACAGGAGATGTCTAATTGTAGCATATCCAGTAATGAAATCACAGTCAGCCTAGTAGCTGATTAAGGTTAATTTGAATCACATCAATGTGAATTAACTTGGCCTTTGCAGAATGAACAACACCTTTGTGCCAACATGATCAATTAGTCCCCTTAACTTAATATGTCTGCCTGGAAAGGTTAGATTTATTAGTTATCAGGATAACCATTTGGAGATTAAAATCCCAGACTTCTATGCTTTCTTCAGAACATCCTATGAAAAATCTTTAAAAAGCCCAGAACATTTTAGTAATTTAGCTAATGGGCACCAAAAGTCAGATTTATTCTAACACTTGGATAGAAGGATTGGAGAATGAATATGGAATTGTGTGGACAACTCTGCAAAAATTGCATCTATTGGGACAGATTCTCTAGTTATTTACTGCCATTCAGTCAGCATAAAGGGGCCAAACTTTAAACTCAAATGTGCTTCAGAGAATTCCTCTGACATTCGGGAACACTATGGATAACAAGTGTGGTGGATCCAGATCTGTGCCTTTGACTTCTCCCCTACCTTGCTCAAATGTGGCGAGGTATTGAGAGTTGAAGTCTGTTTCAGGGATAGGGAGGAGGCATGGCAGAGCCCCACTAAACGACTCAACCTCAATGGTTTTGTGAATCTAGCATGCCCCTGTCCCAGCCAACACAATGTGACACAAATCTGACACAAATTCACAAGTAGACCAAGACTACATTTTTCAGCGAATAAGCTATTCATCCAAAAACATCTGCCCAGCTCTATCCAGTAACAAACAAAGGAAGAACTTGGATCCAACTGAGTTTGATTGCTTCTGTTAAAATACAGTTTATTTTAACCATGCTCAGTTGTGTCCTTAGCAATCCTTTCAGAGTTTCCGAGCTCTAGTGCTGGAGCATCTGCGGAGAGTAATACACAGCTATGTGACATTGGTAGAGTGCATGACAGTTTTTGTAATAAGATATGCACAGATCCTGCAGCTGAACTCCACTTGGTGAAGCTGGGGGGAGGGGGGGAGTTGAGGTGTCTGGCAAATAAAGTGACCAGATGTCCCAATTTTACAGGGACAGTCCTGATTTTTGAGGGCTTTGTCTCATATAGGTGCCTATTACCCCCGTCCCGATTTTTCATACCTACTGTCTGGTCACCCTAGTGGCAAAGGATAAAGTGGCTTCAAGTCTTGTTTATGCTCTCCTGATCTCCAGGGTAGCAAAAGGTCAGGTAAAACCTGGTGTTGCTATTGTAATTATTCATGGGCTCTATATATTTGAGGATTCCCCATAACAGAAGAATCCTCAGTTGCCTCTTTAGGACATACCTTTATGGACCATTTGCAGCACCAAAATGCTTGCAAAGGGGTCTTAGTGGGAAGCCACAATCCAGCCCATTTGTATTTTGGTGAAAATTCTCTGCCCTTCTTAGATGATGATTCTCTGTATCTATTTAGTTTGTTTTCCTACTCTGCTTGACACTTTCTCTTGTCTACCCAGAGGACCTCATCATCACATAATTCATTCCTGGCACTAATTCAGGATGGACATTTACAATAAGGGACCCAACACTCACACAAGCAGTTTCAGTGAAATCATCCTGGGATGACTCATCTCAGTCATGGTTGGCAGAATCAGGCTTTAATTCTGTCAGGGTTCTACCTAGCCTAAATATCTTGACTGATCCCCTGAGCTATGCAGCCATGGAATAGTCCTTGGTAATGGCTTCATACAGCATTGCATGATACTCCCTGGCCAAGTCTATTGTGATATATAGAGCTCCAAATTAGGGAGCAGTAAAGTAAAAGGACTTGTGGCCACTTTTAAATGTCTTCACCTACTGCTATTTTTTTTTTTTTTAATTTTGATGATGCAAAGTTGTTTACCACATAATCTTTTGCTGCCATAGGTGGTGAGAGTAGACCAGATGTCTCAATTTTATAGGGACAGTCCCGATGTTGGGGGCTTTTTCTTATATAGGCTCCTATTACCCCCCACCTCCTGTCCCGATGTTTTACCCTTGCTATCTGGTCACCCTAGGTGAGAGGAATATAAGATGGAAAATCATTTACACTTAAAGCTCAGAGAAATATGGGATGTAGAAGGTAAAGATTATAGCCAGCTAGGAATATTTAGACTAATGCTTTTTCATTGGAAAATGCCAATTTGATGAAACCAAAACTCCCCCCCGCCCCCAGGAAAGGGTCAGTTTTTACCTAATTTCTCAAATCGTTTTTTAAAAAGTGTTTTGAAATTGTTGAACCATTTAATTTTGACATTTGACATCCACTTTTCTAGTTTAAAATTTAAGCTAATGAAAGAAAAATGGTTAAAATCAAAACAAAATATTTCAATTTACCCAAAGATTGTTTGGGTTTTGGTGTTTTGGGATTGTTTGTTTATTTTGTGGGGAAGAGGGTGAGAGGGCATTATTTTTAAGCTTTTCGTGTTTTGAGATTTTAAATTTTTGTCCCAGTTCAGGACAGAACAAAATTGTTTCTTGAACATTTTGTGGGTTGGGCAATTTTTTCCCCATCCAGCTCTAGTAATGGTATTTGCAACTGCCTGATTTATGTGTATGTCAGACCACACAGGTCTGACTAAATACATTTATTATCATAGAGAGGAGGAATATCCCTACAGAAAGAGGGGAACTAATACGGAAATATTATCACAGTCACCTACTATGCATTCGTGCATATTGTGTAGTTCAGGGATCACAAAATTCATCACAGGGTTGGCTACATGTGAAAAGAATATATCATAGAGCATCTCTCCTCCCATTCATGACTGTGTGGTCCACTTTCCCTCTCATTCTCATTCACATAACAGCTTGTAACTACAGCAATATCTCACATGGAAGAATACTGTTTGGAAATAATTTGTGTATTTAAGCTGATTTTTTTTTGTGAATGGTATTTTATCCATTTTTGAAAAAAAAAATAGTATTACAGTAACATTTAGAAGATCTGAGCAACAACTGAGCCCCATGATGATAGCTGTTGTATGTGGAAACAGTTGCTGACCCAAACAGCTTACATTCTGACAAAGTTTATCATTTAGTCCTTGTTTGCTTTCATTTCATCTCCCTTCCCAGACATCGACTCTGTCTCTCAGCTGCAAACCAAGACAATAATCAACACCATTTGATCAGCTTGTTCTCCACAGAACAGCTGTAAGTGGTCCAAGGACCACTATTTGGGAATGTCCAGCACAGAGGCATTATCAGTATATTTACCTCATCACTCTTGTCAAGCCCGGCTCCAGCATTTCTGCTGCCCCAAGCAAAAAAAAAAAAAAAACACTGATTGCGATCGGCGGCGGCAATTGGGGGGAGGGGGGGTAAGCCGCAATTGCGATTGGCGGCGGCAGTTCAGCGGCAGGCCCTTTGCTCCTAGAGGGAGTGAGGGACCTGCCGCCCCCGAATTGCCGCAGGTTCCGCCCCTCTCCATTGGCCGCCCCAAGGACCTGCTTGTTAAGCTGGTGCCTGGAGCCGGCCCTGACTCCTGTCATTTCTAAATGCTCTGAAACACCATTATCCCCCTCATAACTCTCAATCCATACTGCATTCAGAGTGGACAAAAATAGATGTGACTTGTTAATATGGCATTTCCAGAACAGGTTGCATTAAATGGAAATATATTAAAAACACCTGACATAGCAATACCCATACACACAAAAAATTACATTAACATAAACCAAAGATTGATGTGCAACAAAGTGAGTCCTTTGATTCTTTCTTTATATGAAACATTGGCTGAGGCATAAAAGGAAGCATATTTTGACTGATAATGGTACATCCTGGAGTGTGCTGGTTTGCATATTAATTGTTTAGAGAGAGAGAGAGAGAGAGAGAGAGAGAGAGAGAGAGAGAGAGAGAAAACTGACTTCAATAAGAGTCAGCTCAGGCTTTTAAAAAGTTTACTCATAAAACTGGATTCTGTACTATTTTAAAAAACAAAACAAACAAACAAAACCTTACTTTTTTTGTGACTGAACTTGTATTTAAGTACTATTTTCAGAGAAGCAAAAACAACATTCATAAAGATACTGAGCAAAAATGGTTTTGGACTGTCCTTTTGAGCCATTGTGAGCTGCACAAGCTAGAGCAGCCCCCAGGCTTGCACCAAAGCTGGAAAAAGGATCAAAGAGGTGTAATTGTCTCCCCTGACAACTCCCCTCTATCTCCTGCCCCACACATGGTCTGCTGCACTCAGATAAGAGATTAATAATGGTAGGGCCAAGATTTTCCTGGACATGATAAAAGACAGATTTTGTCACCAAATAGTCACCAAACCAACAAGAGGTGGTACCATTTTATATCTGGTATTGGTGAGTACTGAGAACCTCATAGAAGAGCTAGTCATAGGGGACAGCTTAGGTTTGAGTAATAAGTTAATTCAGTTGAAACTAAATGGAAGGATAAATAAAAAAAATAGGTCTGCAAATAGGTTCCTTGATTTCAAAAGGGCAAACTTAATAAATAATAAATAATAATAATAATAAGATAGGGAACTGGACTAAAACTAAAGAACTCAAGGATTAAGTCAAAGTTTCAGAAACTATCTGAAGCCTGCATCCCAAGTAAGGGTAAAAAAAAAAAAAAAGAAAAATGTAGGCAAGGCTTGTAGAACAAGCTAGATGAGCAAGCATCTCAAACAGGTGATTAAGAGAAAGCAGAAAGCCTACAAAGAATGAAAAATGGGATGGTGTGACGTTATTGACATAAACCGGGACCATATAGATCATTGTTGCAACCAAGGTCCAGTAGTGGCACCCAAATCTTGTATAAAGGGGGTCAAATGGGGGTGTCTAAGACAAGGTTATGGTTTACTGGACATGATTATGCTGTCTATATGTGTGTATCAGTTTTGTAGTTGAAGTTATGAATATCGGCTTTATACTGTCTGTATGGCAAACTTATGCTATGCTTCTGGGTGACATCCCAGACAAGCTGGGATTAGCTCTGCCTAGCCTGCTTGATGGCCCATTAAGGACCATCAGCTATACAATGGACCCATTGAAAGAAGGCAAATATCCTTCAGACTCAGCAAAGTATGCAGGAACTGGCCCATGTGACTCCAGACTCCATCTTGCTGTAATTTTCCTGGAAAAGACTATATAAGGCTGATGCCTCATCTCCATTTTGTCTTCAATCCTGCTTCTTACCTCTGGAGGGACTTTGTTCAGAGCTTCAGTTTGCAGCAAAGGACTGAGGACTCATCACAGCTGGGGATGTATTCCAGAGACTTGATTTGAACCTACAGTTTATTCTATCACTGCTGCAAGCCTGAACCAAGAACTTTGCCATTACTGTATGTAATTGATTCCATATAACCAATTCTAACTCTCATCTCTATCTTTTTCCTTTTATGAATAAACCTTTAGATTTTAGATTCTAAAGGATTGGCAACAGCGTGATTTGTGGGTAAGATCTGATTTGTATATTGACCTGGGTCTGGGGCTTGGTCCTTTGGGATCAGGAGAACCTTTTTTCTTTTAATTGGGCATTGGTTTTCATAACAATTTGTCCCCATAACGAATGGTACTGGTGGTGATACTGGGAAACTGGAGTGTCTAAGGAAATTGCTTGTGAGACTTGCGGTTAGCCAGTGGGGTGAGACCGAAGTCCTCTTAGTCTGGCTGGTTTGGTTTGCCTTAGAGGTGTAACTGCCCTGTTTGAGCAATTTGTCCTGAGTTGGCACTCTCAGTTGGGTTCCGCCAGAACTGCATCATTACAGATGGATCAACAAGGAAAGCTACATCTTGGAGGTCAGAAGTGTAGGGAAAAGAAGTAAGAACTGCCAAAAACCAAGCAGAGCTGGACCTTGCAAGGGAAATTAAATTTAATCATAAAAGGTTCTATAGCCATATAAATAAAAAGAAAGCGAGAAAAGAAGTGGGACTGCTAAACACTGAGGATGGGGCAGAGATTAAAGATAATCTAAGCACGGCCCAACATCTAAACAAATACTTTGCCTTAGTTTTTAATAAGGGTAATGAGGCGCTTGGGGTAGTACTAGGGTGGTTAATGGAAATGATGACATGGAAGTAGGTGGAAGTCAAACTCAAACAGCTCAACAGAGGTGGGACTAAATGTCCAGGGGGAGAAGGGGTGGATAATCTCTATCCAAGAATATTAAAGGGAATAACACATGAACTTGCATGCCCAATAGCAAGGATTTTTAATGAATCTGTAAACTCAGGGTTCATACCCCATGACTAGAGAATTGCAAATATAGTACCTATTTTTGAGAAGGGGGGGGGTGTGATATGGGAAAACTATTGGCCTATTAGTTTGACCTCAATAGTATGAGGTCAATATTTTGAAAGATAAAGTAGTTAAGAGAAGAGGTAATCGGTAATTGGGATAAAATATAACATGATTTTACAAAGGGTAAATCATGCCAGACCAACCTGATCTCTTTCTTTGAGAAGATAACTGATTTTTAGACAAAGGAAATGCAGTAGATCTATCCTACCTGGATTTCAGTAAGTTACTGATACAGTTCCACATGGGAACTTGTTAGTTTAATTGTAGAAAATGAGGATTAATATGAGAATTGAAAGACAGATAAGGAATTGGTTAAAGGGGAGACTACAATGGGTCATGCTGAAAGGTGAACTGTCAGGCTGGTGTGAGGTTTCTACTGGAATTCCTCAGGTATCAGTCTTGGGACCAGTCTTATTTAAAATGTTTATTAATGACCTTGGTACAAAGAGTGGGAGTGGACTAATCAAATGTGTGAATGACAGAAAGTTGGGTGGTATTGCCAATATGTAGGAGGACTGGAATATTATAAGAGAAGATCTGGCCAATCTTGAAAACTGGAGTAATAGAAGTGTAATGAAACTTAACAGAGAAAAGTGCAAGGGCATGCACTTGAGGACTAACAACAAGAATTTTTGCTATAAACTGGGGATGTATCATTTGAAAATGACAGAGGAAGAGAAAGACTTGTGTGTACTGGTTGTTCACAGGAGGACTACAAGCCACCAATGTGATGTGGCAGTGAAAAAGGTTAATTCACTCCTAAGATGCATCAGGTGAGGTATTTCCGGTAGATATAGAGAAGCATTAGTACCATTCTACAAGGTGAGACCTCATCTGGAATATTGTGTGACGTTCTGGTCTCCTGTGTTTAAGAAAGATTAATTCAAACTGGAACAGGTGTAGAGAAAGGCTACTAGAATGATCAGAGAAATGGAAAATCTACTTTATTAGAAAATACTCAAAAAGCTTGGCTTGTTTACCCTAACCAAAAGAAGGCTGAGGGGAGATAGGATTTCTCTCTATAAATACATCAGAGGGATACTACCAGGCAGGGAGAGATATTAACTTAAATATAAATGTTGAAACAGGAACAAATGGATACAAACTGCCCATCAACAAGGTTAGCCTTGAAATTAGATGAAGATTTCTAACCATCAGAGGACTGAAGTTCTGGAGCAGACATCCAAGAGGAGCAGTGGGGGCAAAAAACCTAACTTGTTTTAAAACTGAATTTTATAAATTTATGGAGTTGATAGTATGATGAGACTACCTACGATGGCACATAGCTGATCTGCAATTGCTAATAGCAAATATCCCCAATGGTTGGTGATGGAACACTACATGAGGATGACTGTCAGTTACTATAGTGAATTCTTTCCCAGGTGTCTGCCTGTTTGGTCTCACCAAAGTGCTTAGGCTCCAATTGACTACCATATTTTGGGTTGGGAAGGAATTTTCTCCCAGGTCAGATTGTCAGAGACCCTGTTTTTTTTTTTCCCATCTTCCTCTGCAGCATGTGGCACGGGTTACTTGCAGGTTTAAACTAGCATAAATGCTGGATTCTCTTGTAATTTGAAGTCTTCAAATTATTATTTCAGGACTTCACTAACTCAGCCAGAGGTTATGGGTCTATTACAGGAATGGATGGGCAAGGTTCTGGGGCCTACAATATGCAGGAGGTCAGACTAGATGATCCTGATGGTCCCTTCTGGCCTGAATATCTATGAGTCTAAGAAAGAGAGCAGAGTAGTGAATTTAGCCAATTGATTTAGATATAGAGAAGATAGAGAGAGAGAGGATAAGAGACTGTCAGGAAGAGATTGAGAACATTGGTGAGGGGAGGCACTACAAGAATAAAATCACTATGGTCTGTGAAAACCTCAAAGCTGGCCTTGAACACAGCTTTATCTCCTAATGATGTCCCTTGAACATCAGATCCAGAACTCAGCTAATGATTATCCCCCTCACACACCTGCACTAGTGCCATCATTACAGTATCATCCTCTTTCCTGTTTAAATTGAGTTGGTGCCATAGTTACTTCCAGAAATCTTTGAATTAAAAGAAAAAATTATTTTCTCATTGTTTGCTTGTGCTTCTCTATCGATGCACACTTGTTTTCTCTTGTCTTATACTTGGACTGTAAGCTCCTTAGAGCAGAGACTATCGTTATGTTTTGTGTTTGTATAGTGCCTAGCATCAGGTCTAGGACCTGGGTGTAGTGGGGTGGTCACCCGCTCCTGCCCTGAAGGGCTTGAAATCACCCCTGGGACAGGGCTGAGGCGACGAGAGGGCTGTGGCTAGGAAGAGCCACAAGACTCGGCTGATTGGGAAACCAGCCACAGATGCGGCCACGCCCCAATCAGGGCCCAGCTGGTCCTTATAAGAGGCCAGTGGGCCAGGAGCAAAGGGTCAGTCTCTCTGCCTGTAGAGAGGGAAGGATCTAGCTGCTTAGAAGTTAGGGTGACCGGAGGTCCCGATTTTATTGGGACTGTCCCGATATTTGCTTGTTTGTCCCACATCCCGACCGATGTTAGGTCGGGACACTGGACAAACAAGCAAAGGCTCCAGAGCCCGGAAGGGCTCGCGCCCCCCCACCCCTGCCGCGACTCCGCCCCCTCCATCCCCCATTGGTTCCCTCCCCAAATGCCCGCCTCTTCCCCAGGCTCGCCATTCCTCCTCCCTCCACAAGCGCTGGAGGGAGGCCCGGGAGACGCAGGGGAAGCACGGGGCCAGGGTGAGTGAGAGTCCGGCCTGGCCCCAAGCACAGGCAGGACTCAGTCGGGCGGTAGGGAGAGTAGAGGGGCGGCCCGCGGGGCCAGGCGGCGGCTGTTCTCCCCACCTGGGCAGCGGGGCTCGGGAGCAGCTGCTGCTGCAGCTCCCACTGCCGTGGGGGGAGGAAGCAGCTGATGGCCAAGCTCGGCGGCTGTGGCTCTGGCGCCCGAGCCCAAACCCCCCGGGCCTGTTGCGGGGACCCAGCAGCGCGTACGCTGCACCCAGCCCCTGGCCAGTCGCATCTGGGCTGGCTGCCCAGCTGGTGCAATCCAGCGGCGGCCCCGGGGCGGAGGCAGCAGCAGCCCAGCCCCGTCCGTTCCCCTGCGGGACCCGAGCAGGACGGGGGGACTGGGGCCTACTGCCCCCACCCCGGGACCACCATGGGATTGCACCAGCTGAGCAACCAGCCCAGACGCGACTGGCCAGGGGCTGGGCCCGCACAGTGTGCGCGCTGCTGGGTCCCCGCAATAGGCCTGGGTTCGGGGGGTTCGGGCCTGGGCGCCAGAGCCGCAGCCTCCAAGCTTGGCCATCGACCGCTTCCTCCCCCAGTGGCAGTGGGAGCTGCAGCAGTGGCTGCTCCCAAGTCCCGCTGCCCAGGGGGGAAGAACAGCCGCCACCTGGCCCCACGGGCCACCCCCCTACTCTCCCTACTGCCCGACTGAGGCCTGCCTGCGCTCGGGGCCAGGCTGGACTCTCACTCACAGCACCCCGCTCCCCCTACGTCTCCAGGACCTCCCTCCAGCACTTGTGGGGGAGGGGTTGCTCTGCCACCCTTTTTTTTTTGCCCCTCCCCTCCCGGGTCCCAATATTTGACCTGGGTGATCTGGTCACCATAATTACCTTCCATCCCGTTTTTTCCCGTTTTTTTCACAGTTGCTATCTGGTCACCCTATTAGAAGTTCACAGGGTACCTAGAGTGGAGCAGTGCTGGGGGAAAGCCAGAGGAGCTGGGGAGCTCTGGCCTGGAAACCCCCCAGGCTGCAGGCCTTGTTAAAGGCCCAGAAGGGTACTGGGGTTGCAGAGGGCAGCCCAGGGTAGGCCAAGGCAGCAGGTCCAACCCCGCCTTGCCAATGATGAGTGGCCTTTACAGACTGCAGTCTGCCTCAGTGAAAGGGGGCTAGATGGTGACTGGCAGTAGCCACTGAGGCAAGGTGGGGATAGGGGGTTGGGGGTTGATGCAGTGGGCAGAACATGGGTAAAGGGCACTCTGGTCTGGGAGGGATACGTGGGCCAGTGGCAAGTGGGACACTGGCCTGCAGAGGGCGCTCTGGAGCTGGAAAAAGAGCTAATTCCCAGGAAACCAGCAGGAGATACCAGCAGGAGTCTCACACTGCTACACTGGGCTATGTGTCAGATAATTATTTTATTATGATAGTGCCTAATATATTATAATATGCATAAGGAACGTCATGTCATAGAGATGTTGCATTTCTCTGGACAAATTGGAGAAATGGTCTGAGGTAAACAGGATGAAGTTTAACAAAGACAAATGCAAAGTGCTCCACTTAGAAAGGAAAAATCAGTTTCACACATACAGAATGGGAAGAGACTGTCTAGAAATGAGTACGGCAGAAAGGGATCTAGGGGTTATAGTGGACCACAAGCTAAATATGAGTCAACAGTGTGATGCGGTTGCAAAAAAAAAAGCAAATGTGCTTCTGGGATGTATTAACAGGTGTGTTGTGAGCAAGACACGAGAAGTCATTCTTCCACTCTACTGTGCGCTTGTTAGGCCTCAGCTGGAGTATTGTGTCCAGTTCTGGGTACCACATTTCAAGAAAGATGTGGAGAAATTGGACAGGGTCCAGAGAAGAGCAACAAGAATGATTAAAGGTCTTGAGAACATGACCTATGAAGGAAGGCTGAAAGAATTGGGTTTGTTTAGTTTGGAAAAGAGAAGACTGAGAGGGGACATGATAGCAGTTTTCAGGTATCTAAAAGAGTGTCATAAGGAGGAGGGAGAAAACTTGTTCACCTTAGTCTCTAAGGATAGAACAAGAAGCAATGGGCTTAAACTGCAGCAAGGGAGGTTTAGATTGGACATTAGGAAAAAGTTCCTAACTGTCAGGGTAGTTAAACACTGGAATAAATTGCCTAGGGAGGTTGTGGAATCTCCATCTCTGGAGATATTTACCCTGTTTCCCCGAAAATAAGACAGTGTCTTATATTAATTTTTGCTCCCAAAGATGTGCTAGGTCTTATTTTCAGGGGATGTCTTATTTTTCAGAAATGAAAAATGCCTTATTATCGGTGGATGCCTTATTATCGGGGAGGTCTTATTATCGGGGGGATGCCTTATATTACAACGAGAGGCAAAACTGTAAGTAGGCCTTATTTTCGGAGGATGTCTTATTTTCGGGGAAACAGGGTAAGAGTAGGTTACATAAATGTCTATCAGGGATAGTCTAGACAGTATTTGGTCCTGCCATGAGGGCAGGGGACTGGACTCGATGACCTCTTGAGGTCCCTTCCAGTCCTAGAATCTATGAATCTATGAATTTTGGGCTCTGGTGTTACTGCTCACTAGAAGAAAGTATTTCCATTTATATACTCACCATCCTTTGGAGAAGTGAATGTATAATAAAAAAGAATAAACCGTGGCCATCTAATTATTCAGCAAAACAATGAAGTGGATATTTTATTACCCATAGGCAATTTGTTTTGGCCTGTAGATTGATTTTCCTTTATGTTATAATGGAAAGAAAACACTCTAAGTCTCTTATTCCTGTGAGATTATAATATGCAGTCTTTTCTGCATAAAGGAAGTAATATCAGAGGGGGGAAAGCAAATAGTCGTATGATATAGACAACATTACTTCTGATACTTTGCAGTGGTATTTTTAAGTATTTCTGAACTTCCTATGACCCACATATGTCTCCTTCCTCTTCACTGGTTGAATCAACAATTATACTATGTTGATGAACTCCAAGGAACGGAAAACATCTGCATTAAGATTTGGTGTTGTCTGAATGCAGAAGAAGCCCATTGGCAATTTGTGCCCTGCTGAAATATAGTCATCCTAACTGATATGAGGATTATCATAATATTCCTATTAAGGCTATGTGATTTTCTAACAATTTTCATAGATTAAAAATGCTAATACATTATCAGTGGTGACATTGCAGACACTGACTTTAGCTACAAAAATAAAAGTTTGGTTGTGTACATAGATAATATTATATACAGGATTTTCCTTCTTCACTCACTGATTCTTCATGTGCCAAAAACTGCATGTAGCGGAGTTCTGTGATGCTGACCAATGGACTAGGAAGGCAAAGTCAGACTATATCTACTAAACCTTACATTCTCACAATGTTAAGGTGAACCGGTACCTAATTAAAACTGTTATGACTATATCTTCCAAATATAAAAGTTCACCACACAATATCATTATGAGCCTTCACACAATCAGCAGCCTAGGAATCAAAGCACAGCCCTTTAAAAACGGTAAACACAGATTTGCCTTTAGCTTTTAAATCACACTGTGGGAGAAGCACTTACAGTACATTAAGTTTGTGCTCAATTACTATTAGGATTCTTTTTGTGTTCACTTTATTTATTTATTTAGTACAACAGAATTAATTATGTGATAAATTAATTGCTGCCATTCTAAACTGAATGTAGTAGACACAGCAAACTGAAAATTACAGTGTTAAAATAAAGTTCTGGATAAATTATTTTATTTCACCAGCTGTTTTGTTCTCAAAGACAAGAACTGATGCTCTTCTTGCCGCTATTTGCCTCCTCAGCTTAGCACCCTCTCATCATTCTTTCCTGTAACTGACACTGCATCTGCTTTTCTTCTCCAACCCCTCCACCCGTACTAGTGAACCCATCTCTTTCCACCTCCTGACCTTTCTTATTCCACTCTTCCTCATCTTTCTCCTCAACATCTCACTGTCAGTTCCTTCTCCTCAAAATACTAGTATTCACCTTCCCAATCTTAAAAAAACAAACAAAAAAACACCTCACCCTTGACTCCACCTGCCTCTAACACTATCCCATCTCCTTTTACCTCTAAATGCACTGAAGGAGCAACCGGCAGTTGCTGATTTTGCAGGATACCACACTGAAGGGAAGATCACATGCTACCAAATGTTTTTACACTGAAGCTTTCAGAAGTACTCTATTACTTCTGGTAATGATACAAGTAAATGATGCAACATGCCATAACTTAGTCCTGAAAGAAGTTGTTACAGGTAATTAAGCAGACTCTTCCTATAGGTAAGTTTAGTAGAAAACACTATATCCAAAGATACCCTACTTCTTATAGCTCCAAGTGAGGAAACAAAATAAAACCAACCCCCACACAAATAGGTGCTTAACTTTCAGTTCAAGTACTTTGAACAATCAGGGCCTAGGCAACAACTGGCATTTTTCTATTTATTTTCCCTGACGGATTTTTTTTTATAAATGATCACCAAAATACCCCCACCCATTACAGTGAATGGTGTTTGTCCATATAAGTCTTCATATGCTGTTTTTAAACAGAGACCCTTATTAAAAAAAAATCTGTCTCTTCAGCAAATGTAATACATTTTACATTAAAATGCCACTTGTACAAATTACTCTAAACAAATAAAATTGTGAACAAAATTACATGCTTCTGTGATACTAAAGAGTAGGCAGGCACCCCCTGTGGAGCTGGGATCTGACCAAGATTATTGAAGTATGGTGAATAAATTGAATTTGAAATGTAGCTGATGAAAATAGCACAATTTTATGTGGTGCTAGAATTTTTTCTTGTGTATATGTGGCAGCTTTTATTACATTAGATTTTACAAATTATTACCTACTGCATCAAAAGCCAGAATGCTATGATGCTACATAATATATGAGGGTACTGAGAACCAATGGACATAAATAAAGTAAAGGAAGGAAAATCCTGTCTCCTAAATTCAGCCGCTTTTTGCTGATTCAGAACAAATCCAAACATCAGGTCCCATTTTGCTAAGAAATGCTTAAACTACTCAATATGGTATAAAGCAAATATAGAACTGTCTGATCCTAATTTAGTGCTAGAATAAAAAGGGTAACAAATGCGAATCAGAAATTTCTGAATGAAGCAATCTCCTCACCCCACTCACAAAAATATAAACTTATCACAATTTTATTGTTTGAAACTGGGTCTGCTCATGGAAACCACTGAAATGCAGGAAATTAAAATATTAATTAAAGCATGAAAACAGAGATACAGTCTATTCTGATATAAATTTAGAAGAGCTATCTGCCAACTGGTAAAACAAACTCTGAATTCTGAAATGTGAAACTAAAACCAACTCCTCAGTAAAACTGTATTCTCTCACCAAACAGATTACTTTTTATCCCATAGCATAATATATTTTGCACATAGTTGGCTGGGAAACCTTGAGAGTTTGGTTCCTACAGCAATGTTATGTCCACACCGACTTTTGATGCCTGTAAGTTTTCTTTGTCATACTCTTTTGCAAGATGCCTTTTCATTTTGGCTGTCTTTAGCTCTCCTTTTTGCCTCTGTATTCACTAGTCACCTGCTAGTGGTGAGCAATGGGATTTTATATTAAATTACATTAAAAGCTGCAATTATTTGTTTCTCCTGTTTTTTTTTTCCCCACTTATTCAGATTTCACCTCATTAGTTTTCATGTGTATTTTAGTATAGATGATGCAATCCTGCAATATTTAATAGACCCACTGATGCTAAATATACAGCTGGTTGAGCATTTTTTTTTGGTATTTTCTTTAAGAGCTTCTGTCTCATTGCCAGTCTCTTTCTCTATTCTCAGTAGAGCTGATTGGAAGATGACAATTCCATTTTGTGGGCAGCTTTCAGAATTTGTTTTCCTTCCACAGTAAAGCAAAAACATAACTTTCCAAATGTATGTGTGAGTAATTCAGAGCAGTTGTTCATCCTAGAGCAGGAACTTGAGCCACCTTCCAGGTTGTTATGGCACATGCCCCATCCAAATGGTAGAGAGCCTAATGAGCATTCCCTACACTAAAGAAGCCCCAATTAGATGCACCAGCAGAACATGATCCACCTGGAGAGGTAGAGCTTAAGAGGGTGAGGCTAGCTACAGCAAAGGGGGGAACTTTCCCAGAGGGTAGAAAAGAGGACTGCTAGTAAGCACCAGGAGCAAGGAGACCTGAACCTGAAACAGTTACTAGCCTTTCCTCCTCCTTCCTTCCCCCTACTCCACTTAAGTTCATAATCTGTCCCAATACAGGTGAGAGACCCTGGGAGGCTGTTATTAGCTGGTGACCTGTGGCAAGATATGGGGAGTGCTGGCAGGGACTAGAGGCAAGTATTCTATAATAGGATTTCTTGAACCAAGGCGAGAGGGTCCCAGAGCTCAGGCTGCAGACTGAGGGCTGGTCCCCACTTAGTCCGGACTTCGGACTAAGGTACGCAAATTCAGCTACGTTAATAACGTAGCTGAATTCGAAGTACCTTAGTCCGGACTTACCGCGGTCCAGATGCGGCCGGAAGTCTCCCCCCGTCGACGCCGCGTACTCCTCTCAGCGAACTGGAGTACCGGCGCCGACTGTGAGCACGTCCGGGATCGATCCCAGAACATCGATGGCGTGCCGCCGGACCAGCCGGTAAGTGAAGACTAGGCCTGAGACCAAATTTCTACACTGCAATACAAAAAGCCTCTCAGGCTGAGAGCCCTGGGAGCCCATGTCAGCTGGCACGGGCCAGCCACGGGTGTCTAACTCCAGGGGAAACATACCCAAAGAGACTATGGCTGAGCTTGTCCTGAAAGTCTGCCAACTACATAGGTCAGCTATAACCTGTCTCTCTCTTGATATCTTTCTGTCTCTCCCATGTACACCGCGCGCCACCCCCCATACTTCCCAATGTAACTTTAGTGAAAACTGATATATCATTTCAGTTTTGTTGCAACCGAATATGTCGTCAAAAATGTTACAACCTGATATACTTCTAAATGAGCATCTGTACCTCTCTCTTTTAATGTTTTTCAGTATCATTAACCATAGTTGTCATTTATGACTGCCAATGCCTCTCACTCAGTTTTGTTGAATGTTATATATGGATAATATGCAATACAAGGGCCAATGCCCCAAAGCTGAAAACAATTCTGAGCAAAACAGAACTGAAGTAAATGTTTAACAACAAAAATGTGAGCAATAATTGGGAATTCTTTGCGACTGCTTTATGCTTTATTGGGTATGACAATTATTTTAAAATACTTCTTTGGTTAAAAAAAAAATCATCCTGGCAAAAGGGAGGTGGTAAAGGCACCAATAAAAAGTTATACATTTTATATAAAATGGACTACAAATAGAAAAAAATGGGGAAGTTGATAATGAATACAAGTTGGCTGATAGGAAATGCAAACAATTGATAAGGAAAGCTAAAGGTATCAGTCAATGCTCTGTGGTTGGTAGCCTCAAGGACAATACAAAGAAACTCTTCAAAAATATCAGGAAAATGCTAGCAATGGCACAAGTATGATACTAGACAAGGACGGTAAAATCATCTGTCATGATGCAGAAATGATAGACGTATTCAATAAACCAATTAGATACGAAACTTTATTGTGGAATGCAGTAACTCTGAAAAGAATTTAGTTGTCATGCTAGATAACCAAACAAACCATGAACTCCCAGTGTAATTTTATTAGGAGGGTGAATGTGATCCATAGAAGTATAGGCAAGGGAGTACAGAGTAGGAGTGCAGAGGTGGTATTGACAATGTATGTTGTATTACTGAGGCCATTAATAGAATAATATGATATCCACACTTCAAAACAAGGATGTTGAATATTGGGAATAATTCAGAAAAAAAGAGTTGTAAGAATGATTCAATGACTGGAAAATATGTCTTATAGTGAGAAACTAAAAAAAGCTCGATCTATTTAGTTTATGAAAGAAGTTAAGAGGTAACTTGATCCTGATCCACAAGCACCTACATGGGAAAGAGATTTCTGTTTAAACTACCATAAAAAGCATAAGATCCAGTATTTGGAATCTGAAGTGCCAGACTAGAAATATGGTGCTGATTTTTAAGTGATCGTAATTAACCACTGAACAAGGTGGAATCTTCATTACTTGGCTTCATTAAATTAACACTGGATGTCTTTTTAAAGGCTATGCTATAACTCCAACAGAAGTTGTGGGCTTGATGCATAAATTATTGGTGATAGTCTCTGGCCTATATTATGCAGGAGGTCAGATTAGATTATAATGATCACTTCTGGCCTTAAGAATCTATAGGAATCTGCGCATGGAACACAATGCTCAAAAATGTCCAAATCACCTACTGATCCTGCAGGACTGAATCCACTGTGATTACATTTTAATGAAGCTCATACATTTATTCAAATACACATTTTTTTAAATATTGTTTTATGGATGTCTGATTCAAACTGCAAGAGCTGGTTGCTTCCTTTATAGATGCTACCTCCAAAATGCTAAACATATAGATTATATAAAAATACTATACTATTCCACAGATGCATTTGAAATTATAATTGCCTTCATTCTATGGCTAAGAGCATGCCAGAAAAGTCACAGCTTGCAAAAAAGGGGAAGAACAAAATGTTAGAGGATAGATGATGCAGTCATAGAAATGAAGCCTCTCCACCCTCAAATTAAAAACAAAACAAAACAAAAAACGCTAAGTTCATAACAGAAAATTGTTAAGAGGACTTATAACTAAAGTTATATTAGTTCTGGTATTATAAGCATAATTTGTCCTTAGTTTTGCTAACTAGACATAGCCACTTTACAAATGGACACTAATACTCTATTTACTAAATTACATCTACTTAACTAAGTCTGATATAGTCCTTCTAAATCTTGAATATCCTTGAATCATTGAGATACAGCATACCTCCAGTAAAATGTTCACTATCAATCTTACTAATAAACTATATTAAAAGTAAAAACAAAAAAATGAACAACCCTAAATGGCTGAAGTGTTAAGACTGCTGACTTTTAAAATCACAAGAAGCTGATACAAAAAAGTTCAGGTTTCAGAGTGAGGTTAATTTGGCTAGTTTGCCTATTTTACATATTTGATGGTATACATTTTATAATTAAACTCCACATTTAACCAGAAAATAGAAAAGATACTATGCATGTGCAAAGGAAATTAATGTTGCAAAAGATAAACAGGAACTCTATGTGCTATATCTAGGCTTTTATATCATACTCATCACTGCACTAAGTGAGGGTCAGATTCTTACACCTCTATTCATGTTTGACAAGCTCCTTGTTCCTTAAGTACTCCCATTGAAGTCAAATATTCCTCAGCATGAGGAAAAATATCAGAATCTGGCTCAAAAAGTTCAGCTCTACCGAAGTGTGATGAGACTCTTTCAAATGTGCTTATTTTTTAAAGATATTTCTCCAGTGTTCTTTCTTCTAATGCATAGGTGGAAATAGTGCTCCTTACGACACTCTTCAAGGGAACTGCAGATGTGCATTGGTATTTTCTGAGATCAATAAGCAGATCTATTTCATTGCAATTCCATTTATTTCTGCTTGGTCTCACATTATGTAAGATACAGATGTACTGTCAACATGATCAAAGGTTGCAGTGCTGATTATAAGTATAATTATACAGCTATGAATGTGATCATTTGTTTTCCATCGAAGGACAAGAGAACATCTCTCAGCATCAACTGACCCATCTCTGTCTGAAACCCAATTCAAATATCCAGTCTGTTGAGAGTTCCTTCTGGATTTTGCTCCCCAAACAGCTCTCTCAGTGATCTTGTCCAAAAGCATAGGTTGGAAACAATGTGTTAATTTGTACATAGACTTGAAAATATAATTGTGTTTCAGCAGAACTGGCTAGAACAGTGATTCTCAACCAGGGATATGTGCACCCCTGGGGGTACGCAGAGGTCTTTCAGAGGATACATCAACTCATCTAGATATTTGCCTAGTTTTACAACAGACCACATAAAAAGCACTAATGAAGTCAGTACAAATTACAATTTCATACAGACAATGACTAGTTTATACTCTATATACCAGGGATCGGCAACCTTTGGCACTCAGCCCACCAGGGTAAGCACCCTGGTAGGCCGGGCCGGTTTGTTTACCTGCCACGTCTGCAGGTTTGGCCGATCGCGGCTCCCATTGGCCGCATTTCACCGTCCCAGGCCAATGGAGGCTGCGGAAAGCAGCGCAGGCCGAGGAATGTGCTGGCCGTGGCTTCTCGCAGCCCCCATTAGCCTGGGACGGCGAAACACGGCCAGTGGGAGCCGTGATTGGCTGAACCTGCGACTGTGTCAGGTAAACAAACTGGCCCAGGCCGCCAGGGGGCTTACCCTGGTGGGCCGCATGCCAAAGGTTGCTGATCCCTGCTATATACTATACATTGAAATGTAAGTACAATATTTATATTCCAATTGATTTATTTTGTAGATTATATGGTAAAAATGAGAAAGTAAGCATGTTTTCAGTAATAGTGTGCTGTGACACTTTGGTATTTTTATACAATCATAGAATATCAGGGTTGGAAGGGACCTCAGGAGGTCATCTAGTCCAAACCCCGGCTCAAAGTAGGACCAATCCCCAGACAAATTTTTTACCCCAGTTCCCTAAATGGCCCCCCCCAAGGACTGAACTCACAACCCTGGGTTTAGCAGGCCAATGCTCAAACCACTGTGTCTGATTTGTAAGCAAGTAGTTTTTAAGTGAGGTGTAACTTGGGGGCAGGCAAGACAAATCAGACTCCTGCAAGGGATACAGTAGTCTGAAAAGGTTGAGAGCCATTGGGCTAGAGGATTGCATTTTCTGAAAGAGATTCTGATGAGTTTAGTTATCATGGAGTGAGGTGGTCCTTACGAGTGTTCACCAACTATATATAGAATAGGAATCTATTTAATTAAAGGGTGGACTTCAATGATTATGAATCTGTGATTGGTCCACACTTGATAAAGAAACCTGGGTTAGGAGGTTTTATGTTCTGGATCTGTTTCTTTGGTCTTAGTAGTCCTGACTGATTTTTTCCCTCCTTTTTTTTCTGGGAAAGAAGGGGCTAATTCTTTGCACTTCATGGGACCTGGGTAGAACAGTGCTTTCTTTGATTGTTTAAATCTTTAGTTAAAGTGCTTTAAATTAAAATCAACTGGAAGGAGGGTAATCTATAAGCAGAACAGTCCCTCACTACAAAGAAAACCAATTTCCCCAAGCCATAAAAGTTTATTAAAAAGTCACCTTACATTTTGACAACTATTGACTACCATCTGAAACAGTTTACAGTGTCTCCAGGACAGCTTTGTCATAGCATTTTTATTTTGCTTTTGTTTTTCTTAATAAAGATCTTTTCTAAACACTGGGTCTCATCATCCCCTCTGATGTTCATCATGCTGGAAAGCATTCAAGTTATACTCAACATCAGAAATGGGAATAATGTCAGGCTCCAGATGAGTTATTTCCAGTGTGCATATGATGCTAAAAGGACTGGTGAACGCATGAAAGTGTGTCATAGGACATCTGGGGCCTCGTTGGGAGGAACAGAGCCACACTACATTTTCCTGTGAAAAAAGAGGCATAAAGAAGAGTGGAATGTAAAGCAAATCCAATCTGTTGAAAATATTTTTCACTGTCCTTGTTGATCAACATGAAGCCTAATCTGATAAATGGCAACTGTGTCCAGATCCTCATATGAGGGTAAACCAGTATACACTAATTTACATAGTTTACAAATCTTTTGAAAACCTGGCCCAAAGTTTGTATTATTAATTATTATTATTGTTTATTTTGAGTGTAATAGCACTAATGTTAAAAAAAAACCAAAAAACTAAAACAAAAACCAGTTTATACACCCCAGATTCCTTCTGAAAAGGCCCTGACCCCAAAGGGATTTTAATCACAATTTCACTCTTTTGCCATGAGTGTTTTTTAAAAAACTCAGATGAATCAATTTCAAAGTGTCTTCAAAATGCATTGCTCTTGTACATATATAGCAAGTCATTTTGGTTCTGCTTTGGAAATCAGGACCTTAAAATGTATGTCTTGTAGTACTTTAGTTTAATGGGCTGTCAACTGTCCAGGCAGCTGCAGTACAAAGCCAGACATGTCTTTAATCTTCAAAGAAAATGAAAAGTAAAGTGAATAAATTCAGTTATTAGCTAGGAGGTACAAAACAAGTACCAAAAAAATAAACAGTACCATTTTTCATTCTCAGATTAAATACCAGGAATTAAGCTGTCCATGTGTTTAAAATATTTACATATTTTTAAAGCAGAGAGAATTTTCCTGCCCACATATCAGACATCAAGCACTCATCCTCCAGCACTTAAAATTTTCTATTGAAACCACGTGATCTGAAATCACTAATTTTCCTAATATTCTCCTTAGTTTTATGTTTGTATTTATTTTATATGTGCTTCTTTTTCACCACATGAAACTGGTCTATACACTCATGTAGCCTGGCCCAGCCTCCACAAAGCTTTACAGTTTTTCAAAGTAATGAGACTGCATGTGACCAGGCACTTTTAGAAGATTTAATAAGGGAGACTGTTGTGATGCCCATTCTTAAAATTCCACACTAAAAACAGTCCCCTCTCGTGTGTTTTTTTTTTATATATTACTTCAAACAGTTTTTCATGCTTACATTATGAATCTCTGACCTTTAGTTATACATTCCTAGGCCGGTTAGTAGCCCATAGTGTGTACCAGTACATTGATTGCTATTGCATTTAATAAAATAGTAGTACCTCCCTTCGCCCTGCAACAGAGTGCAAAATACTAAAAAAATATATAGCATAGTAACTAGAGCAACTCTTACTATTGGACTCTCAAAGAAATATTGCTATATTTTGCTTCTTTCCACACCAAACCTGTCATCATTGTCTTGTGAAACGATCATCATAATGTTACTGGTTAAGTACTTCACCTGCCAGCTCACCTTTTTCACTTTCGTTAGCAATGCTTTAGCTGGAAACAAAATCAGTTACAGAGGAGGAAAGGTCAGACTTTCACAATCTTGACATATTCCAGAAGCAATTGTACCTGCTAATGCTGGAGAATTATTTTGACCACTTCCTCATCCAGCCCGACTGCCCCATTTTAAAGCCTCCCAAGAGACTGGCCTAAGGAAGAGCTGGCCCTGAGCACTGGATATCTAAGGCAATAACTATGATGGATGACTCTAGTTTCATGCCCAGATTGCTTAAGCAGACACAAAGAAAATAAAATGCTTGTCTTTCTCTTCCCTCCCCCTTTTAACCTATTTCTGCTATGCAAACTTTAATTTGCCCTTTCATTACATTATTTGCTTGGAAACAGTTTAAATGTTTCCACTTCTTTTTCTTTAGTCTCAGACTTCACTTTTGTATTATTATGGGGGAAGATAAGTAGTAAATAAGTAAAGTACAAAAATAGGAAACTGTAAAAGGAAACAGAACAGTAAATGTTTTTGTTATAGAAATAAATTTGTTGAGCAAATGTTTGATGAACTATGCAATCCTAGGGAAGAATTTGGGCATAGTTTGGGTCTTTAGAGTAAAACTAATATTTTGCCACCCTGCCTCTGAGCCATCAAGTATCACCATCTTGAATGTCATCGTACAGCCTTCACTAAAAAGCTGTGGCTTGGGAGTAATGTTATAACATTATCCAGTGTCTATTGGTCAACTCTGACACTTGGACCTCATCCTGCTCCCATTAAAGGGAACGGAAAAACTCACAGCTTCTATAAGAACCAAGGGGCTGGCCCTTGGCATAAGAGAGCTATCTTTTAGAGACAGCATTTATAGAAAATACAAGATATGTCTAATTCTCCCACAATCTCAACGTGTGATGTATCAAGAGAAATCAAATATTCAATTATGAATGAGATTAGCCTCTGTTTAAAAAATGACTGTAGTGGTGGTGAAAACCTGGATCAACAGTCTTGGAAAATACAATAATCTCTATCACAAAACAATCACTTCTCTTAAGGTCAAACACCTTCCCTAAGAAACTTTTATCAATAAGAAAGCAATAAGCATCTGTAAAGACCTCTTTGGAAGCCAAATAGTTTACATAGCTGTATCATTCAATTTTCAAAGCACCCATTCCCTCAGCTCTTTGAAGGCTTTCTAGCTGTTGAAGCCATGCATCATCTTGCAGGATCAAGCAATTGATGAACTGATTGATATTAAGCACGAGTTTACAATAGGTTTGAAAAAGGGGAAGCAATCAGTAATACAGCTTTGTGTCTTTTGAATTCACCAACATCTTGATAAGAAAGTGATAATAGCTAGGATTAATGATTATTTTGAAAAGTGGATATAAAGGGAAGGAGAAGTTACTTGCCTTGTACAATAACTGAATTTCTTTGAGATGTCTCTCTCTACTGGTGCTCCACTTGAGGCGGTGTACATAGGCCTTTGATTGGAGATTTTTAGCAGCAGCGCTCATTCTGTCTGCACATGTGCCCTAGCTATACTCATGCCCCGTAACAAGGGCAGTAACAGAGTAATTGGCCTCAGTTTCTTCTCTACTGCTAAAGTCCCATGGTGACAAGAATCTGAAGCAGAGGGGAAGGAGGGCAGGCAGTGGAGTTACTCCAGTTACTGTCCAAGGTAAATAAACTCTCCTTTGTGTAGCATTCCTATGGGTGCTTCGTTTGAGGTGACTCAAGCAGTACCCTCTGTAGGAGATGGGAGCTACAGAACTCTGTCTAGAATTGTTTGCAGAACTGAAGATAATGTTGGTGTCACTAGGCATAGCTACCAGGTAACTTGGGAGAGTGGAAGGCCAGAAGTGCCGATGAAGCTCTTCTGCTCTGGGCCTACCTGAACCACAGAACTCCATCTTGTGAACTCTTACCTACTTTCATGCTAATTGCCTTAATGCTGAAGCAGAATATGTAATGGTCAGCTTTTCTAGCAGATGGCTGCAGTTTCACTCACACTAGTAGAAATAGTAAAGATAAAGAAGCAAGGGAAAGGAGGGGGTAGTTAGTTTGCAGGCATCTAAACCCAAGGTCACAGATATGCATAAGACTGGGGAAGTTTTCTCACAAGCTTATGTAGAGCTTATTGTAACTGTTGTCTGAAAGGGAGGCGTAAGGAGGAAAAGCCAGACAAAGAGATGTATGCAAACAGTTTGGAGTATAAAAGGTAAAATTTGTTTGTATTTGTTGCACTTGATTTGAGACATGCTGGTCTCCTAGTGCCATTTCAGAGCTCTGGAATAAACTTGCTTTCTCCCCTTGGTGTCTTTATTGGTGCCAAGCACACCGGGCAATGAACCACTGTTGTCCCCTCAAGCCCTTTGGGCTGGCAACAATAATATCTGCTTTAGAGGCATGAACTGAGGCATAGTGACGCCAGGTGAATCAAAGCCTATGTAGCAGCTTTGCAGATGTCTTCAATAGGAATATCTTTCAGAAGGACAATGGACATAGACTGAGATATGATAGAATGGACTCTGGCCTTTGGTGGACACAACACATTAGCAGCTACAGAACAGAGAATGCGGCTGGAAACCCACTTGGAAAGTCTCTGGGTAGACACCTGTATTCCTCTAGCTCTGTATGCTATAGATACAAATAGCATGAGAGAATCTCTAAAAGCTGGAGTCCCATCCAAACATGAAAGCACTCTCCTAACATTCAGGGGTATGAAGGACAGCATCCTCCTGTTTGGATGTGGTTCAGGGTGGAAAACCAGTGGATGAATTGTCTGACATGGAAGTTGGGGATGATTTTGTGTAGGAAATAGGAAGGGATGCCTTATCAAAGCCCCTAATTCACCAACTCTTCAAGCAGAGGTAATTGCCACAAGAAAGGCAGTTTTATTGTAATGGTTTATAAATGAACAAGTAGCTAGTGGCTCAAAGGAGGTTTTATCAGAGACTTAAGAACTACGTTCAAATCCCTCATGGGGGAGTGCTCTGACATATTGGAAAAGGTTCAATAATCCTTTGATGAATTTGGAAGTTGGGGGATGAGCAAATATCATGAAACCTGCCACTGATGGCCTCTTGGTAGACTTTACTGGAGCTCAAAAAGAGATCTCCTTTCTTTAGAGTGAAAAGGTAGTCTAGAACCTACAAGATGAGAGAGTAGGCAGGAGATAAAGAGTGATGGTTAGTGCATCGGTGGTGAAAACTTTTCCATTTCTGGAGGTAAATTTTCCTGGTGGATTCCTTTCTGCTGTTCAATAGGACTTCTTGGACTTCTCTAGAGCAAAGAGCCATTTAGGTCCAAACCTGAGATGGACATAGTTTAGGTTGGGATGACAAATATTTCCCGAGTCCTGAGTGAGAAGAGTGGGCATCAGTGAGAGGTTGATGACTGTCCAGGAGGAGAGGTGAAGCAGATAAGACAACTGTACTTGTCTCATCCAGGTTGGCACGATCAAGGTTACCATGGCTTTGCCCCATCTGATTTTGTTTAGAACCCTGAGGCTTAACAATGCTGGAGAGAAATCATAGAAGAGACTATTTAACCAGGAGAGGAGAAAATCATCCATCAGGGAATGACAACTGAAGCTTCCCATCAGGCAGAATTTTGCACATTTTCATTTGGCAGCAGTGGTGAAAAGGTTTATGTTAGGAAAACCCCAGGCAAGGAATGCCTGTCTGAATGTGGAGCTGTTGAGTTCCCACTCATGATCTTGAGTGAAGCATCTGCTAATGTCATCAGCTATTGTGTTTTGGAGGCCAGGCAAATAAAATGTTGACATAAGAATTGCGTGGGCTATGCACCAATTCCATAACCAAATTCCCTCTGAGCAGAGTGGAGGGGATTTCCCTCACCCTTATTAATGTATGTAGTACATATTGGCCCTGTTATCTGTTATTATGGATGTCTGTCTGTTTTCTGTATGGGTGGACTGACTTATCATTGGGAGGAAGTGGATAGAAGTGTATAATGTCTCTGAACTCCAGAAAATTATATGGAGGCTAGATTCCTCAGAAGACTATCTATCTGTCCTGCATAGTATGGTTCTGAAGCTGGGCTCACCATCCTGGGAGGGATGCATCCAAACTATTGTGATAGTGCGATAGTAGAAGGGAACCCCTAAGCACACTTTGTCTGGACTCTTGCACCAGTCGAGGGACACTATATATGCCTAGAGAGCAATTTGTTCTGACTGTCTCTGCTGGGAATATAAGCTGTCCTGAGTCATGTTTGGAAGCAGCACATGTTTAAATGAGCATATAGCATGACAAAGGTACACAATATCATGTTTCCAAGCAGCTGCAGACAGGATCTGGTAGTGACCAATGGGCTATTTGCACTCATGCAATTAATTGATTCAGAGTGAAAAATCTGTTCTCTGGTAGGTAGGCTCTGGATGTCGTGGCATTCAGAGTGGCATCTATGAGCTGTATCTTCTGTAGAGTTAAGGGGGAGGACTTTGCCATATCGAGATGATGATTAAGTGTATGGAAGATAGGTGTAGCAATTTGAACTTTGATGTAGGAATGCCCCTTGAGAAACCAAATAATTGAGATAAGGGAAGACTCCACACTGGTGAAGCTGCCTGTCAGCTACCTCCATAACTTTTGTAAACACGTTGGGAGCAGTAGAGAGTCTGAAAGAATGGACTTGATATGGATAGTGGTCCTGACTACAACAAAGAGTAGACATCTCTTGAGGAGTGTATCACCACATGAAAGTACATGTCTTGAAGGTCGGTCGTGAAGTAGTCCACTGGATCCAGGAATAGAATGATAGCTACAAGTGTTAGTATCTTGCATTTATGTACCTTGACAAAGGTATTCAGCATCATAAAATCTAGAATTGGCCTCCATTCACCCTTCGTTTGGGGAACCAGAAAGTACTTGAAGCAAAATCCCCTTCCTCTGTATTTAGTGGGGACAGGCTCCATGGCTACAATGCAGTGGAGGGAGAAAACCTCTTGTCTTAGAGTTTTGTGAGATGGGTTCCTTAAAAGTGACAGGGAAGGAGAGTGGGAGGAGGATATAGAATCAAAATGAATGGAGTAGTGCAGTTTTATAACTGTAAAGACTCATTTGATAGGGGTAGTCTGCTCTCATGTGTTGTGGAAGAGACAATACCCCAACAAGATGAGAGAATGGAATGGGAAGGATGGTGCAAGATCAGATCCAGGTGATTGTGGTCATTGATCAAGCTGTCAAAATGTATGCTTTGTAAATGGCTGCTGCATCAGTCCAGGTGCAGTAGATAAGAACTTCCCCTTTGCACTCTGGGATTCTTTTTAGGTGGCTCCAATGACCTGTGGTAGGTTGAGAACGGACATTGGCCAGGGTCTCTGAGCTGTCTGACAAAGACTAAACATCCTTTTGTTTGCAGGCATAGATAAGCTCAGTCAATGAAGGTTTCCCTAGAGTCCTTCAGAGAATGAACAGACTCATTTAATATTTTAAAAGTCCATCAATGAAGAAGTACCTCTGTACGGGGTAAGGTAGCGGGAGGTCAAAACCTTGGATGACAGGGGGGAAAAAATGAACCAAAATAAATACTAAGTAAAACTATTGTAAATATAAATAAAAAACTATAAAAACAGCTAAGAGGTAGATAGCTGCGCAAGCAAGTGCTACCAAATGCTCCGTATCTGGCAGGGTGGTAGAGAAGGAACTGAGGGCAGTTTGTACATTTCAGCTCTATCTACCTTTGGTATGGGTCAAAAACATAGCTAGGGTGCATGTGTGGACCAAATGAGCACTGCTTCAAAAGTCTCCAATCAAGGCACTTGGGGAACATGTGGAACACCTCAAGTGCAGCACCCATAGGGACACTATTTAAAGAAGAATACCTCTTCAGTGTTTGGTTATTGATTGTGCAAGTGAGAATACAATAGCCACTGTTTACATTTCACTTCAACCAAGATTATTTCAGGTTCAGTACTTTCTTATGACTCCAGCACACATACATAGTGTTGTATTACTGTGTATCAAGCCCTTCAGCAAATCTTTCAAAAAATTTGTCCTTCAGCTTAACATGGCAGATGTTAAATCAAATCACTGAATCAAACAAAAGCACAGCCTGTCTACTGAGGCTCTTCAGTTTATACAGTAATTCTACTAATCATAGAACATTTTTCTAAAAGGTGAACTGTGTCTACATATCCATAGCACTTTAATCTGCTTCCATACTCTTTCAAGCTTTCAGACTACACTTCTGCAAGGTGCACAGAATGACTGCACCACAACTAAAATGGGGCAGATTTTTTCTGGGGCTTACCCAAAGAAGGGGAGCTCTGCTTTGTGGGGGTGGGGAGAGGAAGGAGGTCAGAAACTGCTGTAAAAAACGGTGCTCGGTGGTCAGCTTTGCAGCAGTGACTCCCCCCCCCAGGAATGTGCATAAAGGTATGAAACCTTTGCTCTGCACAGCAAGGAAACCAGCACTCCAGGGAAGCAGCAATCAGGATTAAGCAGCATGGCTCCAGAGGAACGGAGAAAGGTGAGCTCAGGAAAACAGGTGACTGTTTCCTCCAAGCCCCTGAGGCAGGGAAGGGCAGGCAAATAAAAATTACAAGTGGGACACAAGGGGGGTGATTTAGCAAGTAAAGCTCAGCATCTACTGCAGTCAGGAGACAGCATGTCTTCAGGCTCTAAGCCTCCAAAACAATCAAGGTGCATTCGGAGGGGGAGACAAGGGAATTTAACTATTTCATGTACCAGAGAGCAGTTTGCTGCTCACGTGCCTGTACCTTTGCTTGAAAGGGGACAAGCTGAGGCAGCAGCTGCAGCACAGGGCAGTCCCAATGGAGCCCAAGGACTGGAAGGGGACCCAAGAGAGACAGTATTGCAGCAGGGGGTGCTCACATTACGGGGGCTACTAATGCCCTGAATGGTGTTTAATAACCCAAGGCATAACCCAGGGCAGCCTCATGAACTGAGGCAGGGAAATGACCGAAAGGAAGCATCCACGCATGCAGGGGGGCAGGCTCAGGCTGTGCGGATTAATGGGGTAGTTAGTGGAGCTGTACAGCAAATGGTCAGTGGTTTCTGAGGTTTTCTCCACAGCATTACAGTGTTTCCAAAGGGCACAAGGTCACCTAGAACAAGGAAGTTCTCTTCCACCAAACACAAGGGATGGTAATTATGCTGATCCCAGGGGTGAGAGTGATCTGAACCACACAGAGGTTGGGGGAGGGGTGGCAGAGATGGTATCCAGCCTCCCAGCCTGGCAAGGGGTGGCAGTTGCAGGGGCCACAGTGAGGTGCAGGGACAGTGCTCAACCAGTCACTCAGTAACTTCACCTGAGGGGGACAGGAGTCAGCCTATTGGGGTAGTAAATACTCTGGGCCCAGGAGTGGGAGGTCCAGAAACCTGGGCAGACCCACCTAGGGGTGGCACCTTCAGTGTAGGCACTGATGGTATTACACAGCTGCTGCAAGCTAATTTGCATTTAGTACAGGAGCTTTAGGCAGCTAGGTGTAAGGGGTCTGCACAGGGTGACAGGGCAGGCCCAGCAGGACAGGGGCAGGCCCCCGGCAAGGTTAGCGAAGCCCGTGTTGGGAACAAACCCCTTGGGCACATGGGGACTCATCAGCCAACAGGGCATGTAACCTCCTGGGACAGAGTAGAGACTCCCGGGGGGGGAGGGGGTCTCTGGGGGAGCAGGGCTCTGCGGAATTCCCTCCTTGCAGTCCTGAGTGTGGTTATGCTGGGGTGGCTGACCCGACGGGAGTTCACTTACTCAGTACAACTAAAGATAAAATCCTGAGAGGCGAATACATAGATGTATTACCCCTATTGCACAGGGAGGTGTGACAGACAGTAAACATGGGCAAGGCAAGCAAAACAGCGAGCTGCCTAGAACATGGGAAAATTGGGAGGCTGCCTTCCTCATCTATGTGGGTGTTATAGTACAGGCTTACCCAGAAAGGAGCCCTGCCTTGATTAAGTATATGGATATAATTAGGTGGGCACACAATACGTGTGGTGGAATGTCCTGGTTTAATTATGATGAGCAGTTTTGATTAAGGGCAGCAACACAAACTGGGATAAGGTGGGACATACCTCATCACACACTGGTTGTAGTGGATGACACCAAGGGCACCAGGAGTTCACACAGACAGTGGTTTGTTGGTACCGCAACAAGCTCTGGAGGGGCCCCAGGTACGTAATAGTATTTGCTGGGCATTTAATGATGGTGGTTGTTTTCGCAACCCCTGTAGATACAGGCATGTTTGCGAGACATATTTTGGGATCCATTCAGCCAGTTCTTGCCAGAGTGGAAAGGGAAGATCACAGGGAGGAAACAGGAATGTGGACAGTGCAGGCATCAATGACAGGTTTGGCATGGATGGAACAGAGTCTGGGACACAGAGCACAAGCTGGGGAAGGGGACAAGCGGGGGGGTGGTGCAATGGGCATGGGCTCCAATGCCAGGCCGGATGTGTTAGGGTAATCCCATAGCACAACCCATAACAGGGCAGATGGGGCATATTTGTGGAAGGGGTTTACAGCAGGATTTCGGATTCCTTTCATGGGAAATAGAATTCATTTGATGTTAAAAAATTAAAATCAGTAGCTGAGATGGGACATATTATTTGGAAAAAAAGATTGCACAAAAATTAAAGGAGGGCAGGATAGCTCGGCCATTTGGGGGTGGTCCCCAAAAAGACCCAAGGGACATACTGATTAATTCATCACCTGTCATACCCACAAGGTGGCCCTGTTAATGACAAGGCTATGCCCATGGGCTGTTCAGTCTCCTGTGCAGCTTTTGAGAAATTCAGTACAACGTTGCACTGGGCAGTGGAGCGGTCAGTGGGACTAAATCAAGTGGTGCATGACTTGGATGATTTTGGTCGCAGGGCGAGCCGGATCAAATGAGTGTGTTCACCTGTTGGACACATTTCAGGCCCTGGCTAAAAAGTTGGGGATACCCCTAGCGGAGAAGAAAACAGAAGGTACTTCCACTACATTGACCTACCTGAGCATTGAGCTGGACACCAGGGAGGGCATATCTTGGCTCTCTCAGGATAAGCTTCAGGAGCTATTGGGGTTCGTCCAGAGAGCACTTGGGGCTAAAAAAAACTCAGGCTGCAGGAACTGAAATCTATTTTGGAACAGCTGAACTTTGCTTGCAGGGTTGTTGCCGAAGGGCGGGCATTTTGTGCCCAGCTGGCAGCGGCAACGGCCGGCATAGACAGGCCACACCATTACATACAAGTCACTAGAGAGATGAAGGAAGACTTGGGGGTGTGGGAAAGTTTTTTGAGTCTATTTACTGGGGTATCATTGTGGAGGGATGAATGATTACTACAAAGGGGGTTAAAAATCCATTCGGATGTGGCAGGGGACACAAGTTTTGGGGTATTTTATCAAGGCAAATGGTGTGCACAAAAATGGCCCGCCACCTGGACACAAAACAGGGTTGAGAGTCACATGACCTTCTTGGATGTTTTCCCCATTTTAGTTGCAGTGGGATTTGGGGATCGGAGCTGGCTAATAAAGAGTGCGCTTCTGGTGTGACAACATGACAGTGGTACAGATTATCAATTGCCAAACTTCCAGATTGCACAGGGTTATGAAGTTGGTAAGGGCGTTTGTTCTACAATGCTTAACCTTCAACATCTGCTTTTCTTCAAAATACATGCTGGCCATGGATAATGGCATAGCAGACACTTTGTCTCATTTCCAGGTTGACAGATCTCGTGAGATTGCACCAGGGGCTAGCAGTAAACCTGAGCAGATGCTGCTGGCTCTCTGGAACCTAGGAATGTGATGTGGTTGGCAGAATGGAGATTTTGGCTCCAGCTTACAAGTTGTTTATTTTGTTTTCTTTTAAGGAGTCTTTTCAATATCAGGATCCAAATAATGGGTTGCCTATGCAGCCCTCCGTGGAGGGTGGTTTTTGTAATACCGGGTCAAGGACAATGCAGCTGCTGGTGCCCCTTGACGATCATACATGGGACAATGGGTTCTTTCTCCCCAGTAGGGCTGCTGGCAACAGGCCATTTGGAGATGTGTGGGAACCCAGCAGGGGTGGGGAGAAGGCAGCCTGGGGGGGGAGGGATAGCTCATTTTTTGGCCTGCTAAACCCAGGGTTGTGAGTTCAATCCTTGAGGGGGCCACTTAGGGATCTGTGGCAAAATCAGTACTTGGTCCTGCTAGTGAAGGCAGGGTGCTGGACTTGATGACTTTTCAGGGTCCCTTCCAGTTCTAGGAGATAGTATATCTCCATATACTTTAAAAAAAAAAAGCCTAGCAAATTGCTGGTGCCTTCTTGTGGTGGATGTTCAGTGCAGGTACTCCATAGGGAGGGCAGCCAGTGACCAGATAAATGGCATGGTAAAGGACTTAAAAGAAGGTACCGGATAATGAATGGAATGGAACAGAACAGGGGAGGGGACTGGGGACTCCTATGATTGGTACGGCTGGGAGCCAAACCCACTTCTTTCTCATAGCCCTCCTTAACTCGCTTACGTGGGTGGTGGATGGTAAGGTCCAAGCCATGAGTCAGCCTGGGGACCTGGATGGAAACAAAGGGGGGCTGGCAGAAGCCCTGGAGAATTGATTTGAGTAAGCATGGATTTGCTTGCACTGTATACTTTATCTGCTGGGTAGTCCCAGACATCTATATAATAAAGTTGCAGACTGATTAAAATCCATAACAAGTCTCCTGTCCTTCTTGCGGTGTACCCAGACAATGACTAGACTACAGCTATGACTTTGTTCAATGCTCTCCTTCAGAAACTTAAATGCAGAACTTTTTTTATTATTATTGTTGTGAATGGGAAACACAGCAACCACTTTGGAAGAGTTTACAAAAGAAAAAAACACTGGACTCTGTTTTCACATTTTGACACCAGTTAGTATCATTTTCTGCCTTCCTTCTTACTTGTTAGTGTATCTGGCTTATCCATGAGGTAAACATAACATTTAGTTTACAGTAAAACAAATTCTAAATAATATATTTAAAAGTTTGAATAAATGCAATAAGGAAGAGTAATTTTGGGCATTACAGATCCTTACTTGATGTAAATTGGCGTAGCTCCACTGACTTCAAAGAGGCAACATCAGTTTACACCAGCTGAGGATCTGATTTTTCATTCTTTATGCTGGTGTGCATAATAATGCACACAAGGTTTTAAAAACCAATTTTAATTTAAATGTTTCTGTGATAAAGATAATTTTTCTTTTAATTATCATGAAAGTCCAAAGTAAAACAAAACTATAAGATAGTCAAAACACACAAAAAAATACAGCTCATTTCTTAATTATTAGGTAAATTCTGACTTTGTGTCCTTGATTTTCAGGGACATGTCTGATCTTTCATCCAGAATTCTCCTTGTGCCTCCTCCAGTGCTCATTATTACTAATTAAGGTCTGGGATTTAAAAATTAGAACTGAATGTCAGATTGTGGAAAGCAACTGAGTTTTCCCTTTTAGAAATCATTCTTTCCTGGGATCAAGTTAGAGATTCATGTCTGAGTCTGAAAAAAGTGGTAAATATTCACCATCACCAATGAAATCAAAGAAAAAAAAGAAAAAATGTGTATTACTATTTGTGAAATAGGAAAACAACTGTGTTCTAAAATGGAACATTCAGGTCCCATGAAAAATCACCCCCTACTGCAACAAAAAAAGAAAACAAAATCCTCAGGAAAATGGCAATTTTCCTGTTCTTTGAATTCTCCAAAGATTAAGGGTCAGATTCAGATATTGTTACTCTGGTTTAGTAATACTTACTAGCAGATCTTTGCTACTGGTAAGGCACTCTTCAATATAAGCAAGCATGTAAGACTCTATCCCTAAACTTAAGTAGGTCCAGGTACCAAGAGATTACTCAATTATCACTATGAAAGACCCTGCTCACAGATTTTGAGACAAAACAGAGGTTAAAAAGAGTATGGTCACTTATTTCATTACTAATACTTCCCACTTTTGCATTTCTCGTTTTGCATGTTTTACTTTTTGGTGCAGCTAGGAACCATAAGAATGGCCATACTAGGTCAGACCAAAGGTGCAGCTAACCACAATAAAACATGCCAGAATATCACTGCAACGGGGTGGCTGACCATTTCTGTTACCACCCCTGCCACTGACAGCAATATGGACCAGGTTCAGGGTGTCTAGGGGACCTTTCAAAGTTTCATTTGTTTTAAACTCGAATACCCATCCAGAACTGCTCTCTGGGAAATTAAAATATAACCTCCTTGACCACCTTTTTAGGTGGTTCTTCTCCAGTCTCAGGCACTCAGGAATCCTTGGCAATATAGAGTATTTTTTATGTGTGAGGGAAAAGGGAGAAGGTGAATGGGCAAATGACACACAGACAGAGGCAGTGTATCAGAAGTATAGCCAGCACCACTGTCCCAAGTATTTTTTTTAAACATGCCCAGGTCCAGAACTCTTAGGACTTATCTAAATAAACAGTCCATAAGCCATAGTGTGAATCTACCCAACATGTCATTTTCTTCTGTATGAGATATGGACTGGCTACAGAGCTTGTTATATTCACCAGCTGTTTTCATCATAAGATGCTCTGACAGCTGTGGCTGAGATTCATTTAAATAAGGTATTTTACACAGTGCCACCTCAGTGCACAGTGGGCTGGTATGAGGTAGATTCATGCTAAGTATTTGTGTAAACAAGCCCCCAGTCACACAATAAGCCCCCACCTGTGCAAAACTCACTCATGGGTCCCATTAGACTCATTGGCACTCAGGAGCCTCAGGGAATGACTCTTCTCTGGCTGCTGCAGTCCACAGAAATCCATACCATTAAGTCCCTCTCTGATACGCAGCCACCTAGTCCACTTCTGTGACATCAGCTCTGCAAGCTGCTGCTCTGGCCGGCCCCCTTTGTGAAGTCAGCTGTGCGCTGACAACAATGCCACCAACACCCCAACCTGGTCCAGTCTAGCAGGATCCACCCAGGGCTCAGAATCTACAGGGAGGAACCTAAAGCAAAATAGGACTCTGGGACATAGTCTGTGATTCCTGATATACAGCTTGTGGTATCTAAGACAGAGCACTCTACTCTTTGCTTGAATTTAAATTCCATTACCAATCCAGTGTCCCGCATTTACTCTGGGTAAATAAAATAGCCAAACAATAGTGGTTAGCCTGCTGGGTCATCTTCAGTCCATGCATTATATTTTTTCTGAAACAATGGGTAAACATCGTCCCCATAAAAAAAAGCAAAAAGCAGAGGAATATAGCAGGAAGAGAGCCTAAGATATAAGCCCATGTATTAAAGGCCTTGTATGAAGCAGAACCTGCTCACAGAATCTGGCAAGAACAGGGCTAATACAAAAATACACATTCCTAAGAAGTGCTAGTCACAAAGTACTCATGCAAACACATCCCAATATCAAGTGGTACCAAAACATCCCAATATCACAAATGGTACAAAAACATTCCCCAAAAATAACAGACACACTAACCCCTCCTGAAAAATAAGGTCAAAATAACAGTATGTGATAAAAAATGTTTTACTTATTACCTTGTACATGTTGGTTTAATTAATAACTAGCCATGTCAGGGGGCAGTAACTACAGTGACTATATGAGAGGGTCAGTACTAACTTGTCTGTATCAGGGTATAAAAAATGTATCTCAAAGAAAGTATATTTGTCCGGCCTAGGGAGGGGAATGGAAAGTCCCATCATTCACTGAGCTGATCCGTTGTTACGGGCATACACGTATTAGTGGTCCGGTAAAGTATGCGGGATACTAGTACCGTGGTTTGACGACAATGAACCTAGCTGGGTGTCTTCGTCCCTTAATGGAACTTGTGGTCATTGGGTGGTTCACTCAACCCAGCTGTCTGCACAGGGCTGGGACAGCACACAAAAAAACTATACACACACAGACAAACATCTATCAACATATAACCTTTCATGAGTACAGTCATAGTAAGAATTTATTGTCATTTACACCTCAGAACATAGACAATTTCCAACTAAAGCAATAAAACTGAGAATGTGGAACTATAGGTATTATAATGAATGTAAATGAGGCTGGTGAGAGCTGGCTTTTCCCCTATAAAGGGAGCAGAATATTCCATCCTCCCTAAAACTTCTAACTCTGAGGTTTATGCATGCATAATTATTTTCAGGGTTAGCCCCTTGAGATCTCCATACAGAATTCACCTAGAGGCCATGAGGCATGTGTGCTGAATCACTGATCTCTAATCAGTTAGGTGGTGAGGAGCTCAACTGAGTATCTCACACTTCAAGAGATACACACATGGAGCTCCATTGAGATATCCCAGCATTAAGATCATGGACAATAAATGGCTGTATGTTTCTGTACAGTGAAATGTTTTGAGAATGCCTGCTACTGATGCTGATTCCATTTACAAAACTTTTATCTGCTTGCTGCTGGTGCCTCTTCAACAGTGATGAACTACATAGAATCTCACTTGCCAGGAACACAAACAATAATTTCACTCCCTAAGATGGATCTGCTGGTACAGAAGGTCACTAAACATTTACTGGCTGTGTCGCCAGGGCACAGGAGCCTTGAAGAGGATTTGGCTAAAAAAAGCTATAGGCCTGGAATAATACCCTGTATTCCATCAGTGCCTGGGAGACAAAGTAATTAAGGGGAATTGAAACCCACATGGAGACCAAATAGTGTGAAAATAGCAAGTGTGAAAAATTGGAACACTTATTTTCAGGGTGCATGTGTGGGGGAGGCATAGTTGCCTATATAAGGCAAAGCCCCTAATATCGGGATGATCCCAGTAATATCAGGACATCTGGTCACCCTAGGACCAAGTGGAGGTTTCTTTGCATTGACAAAAAGAATGTTTGTTCACAGAACATAAATGGGAGAAAAAGTCAATTAGTTACTGGGCTGAGAAAGTGTGGACCCAGATTCAGCCTAGAGCAAATTCATTAGAACAACCAAGCTATTCATTTCCCAAATAGGGTGTTTTGTAACAGGAGGACAGGCACACGTGTAACTATGGCACACATAGTCTTGCTGTGATATATGAAGGTATAAATCACATATTTTTTTCTTTATGACCAGTGTTTGTATCTAGAACTATGTGAAAAGAAACAGCAATCCTTTTACAAAACAAATGCTTTCAGTAGAGTTTTCTCATATCACTACTTCTCTCATCTCCTTTCCTCCCTCTCTCAACTCACCCTCCCCACCAAGAACAGTTTTACAGCCACCCCTTGTCTCAATTAACCATAGTCTGGTAGACATCCAGGCCTACTTACAATAAAAAGCTATTTTCATAAACTGTTTAAAATAAAGTTAACGTTTTCATCAGAAAATACCACCCTGAGCCCATCCTACTTATTTAAATGGCATCTCCAGGTACTAGCCCCATTGTTAAACTAAGCAAGTAAATACTTGCTGAACAGAGATTTTCTTCGTCGCCTTCCATAAACTACGACTGAGTAACAGCAGATCATTTGCATACCCGCACTCCATTCCACCATCTGGAATGCCAGCCTTTGGTGCTGACTTTGTGAATTGTGTTGTTCACTGATTAACTTGACAAATGACAAATACTTTCACTCCCATCAACATCTCAGTGTTGTGCATGCAGAGGCTAAATGCTTTTTCATCTCTATCCTCCAAACTCATTACCATATTTCAAACTAAAAAATTGGGTTGTTTTCTCCCCTTCTTTGGGCATTTTAACTTTTCCTTATCCTGATACGGCTATTAAGTTTTGTTAAATTGCATAGAGCTTGATTTTAATGTGGTTTAACAATCACATTAAAACACCCCTAGAGCCAGAAATACACACTCCTGGCATCCAGAAGGCAATCACAGACTGGTCTGCAAATCTCCCAGCCAGACTTTAGTTCTTTTGTCTATAATACTTGTCCCCCTCTCCCTTCCCCCCCTTTTTTTTCCCCCCAGGATGCTCCTGAGTACCCACCTGTCACAGATACTAGCCCCCTCCCAGCAACAGGCTGGTATCCTGCCCAGCTATCAACTTTTTAGTATCCATTCCTAAGATCTTGGCCTTCTCTCCACAGTCAACTCCGAGATCACTCCCACTCCCATGCTCCTTCCAAACCCAGTCCTCCATGACCTCACAATATTGCTTGCCTTTTCTGTCCTTTAGAAATTATGGAGCCCTCTATTGTTTCATGTACTGCATGCTGGGTAAGAAGTGAAACATGAAAGGACTCCATGTTTTTAAAAATAAACTGGCTCTTTAAGAGAGTCATTTACAGAGGTGATGCAACTGCAGATTGCAATCAAGTCATATGCAAACAGACTGACTTCCCTTGTGCCTCCTACAAACTCTTGCCTCCTGCAACCTGTACTTCTCTCACTATGTTCCATGAAGATTAACATTGAGCCAATAACAAACTGGGGGCTAACAAAGCAACAAACCAGCAGATGTATTCCAATATTAACATATCCCTTATACCTGACCTTAAGATGTACACAGTTGTACGATACCTCTGAGCTGCTTGTAAAAGAAGGGTAATGAGTCTTTTGCAATCTTTTAAGCTTATGATGCTTGGGCCTCTATACAGCATAGTTATTGCCAAGTGTGTTTCAATGCCATGTGTAATCAGTAGTTCATAATTCCTAAATACTTAAGTAGGATTTCAGATATTTTCTGTGGGCAAAGTTAAGGACTAGGAATTTATTGTTGAAAGGCATAGTCTTATGCCAAAAAGCTTTTCATATTCATATATTAAATTTGGAAAAAAAATAGTAGCTTTGAAAAGATTAACATTTTCCCCCTAAAACCTTGTATTTCATCCCATCTTAGGTGGCCTGTTTCAGCAGTAAAGCATTCTAAAGGATTTGTCTTCAAAACTAGTGACTACTAAAAGAGAGATAGAAACCAATTGCACCAGTGGAAATGGTAAAATAACTAACTTATAATGTAGACATATATATAGTTCTTTAAATTTTACCTTAAAGAAACCATCCTCCTTCCTGAGTAAAACTGCCCCCCTAATCATGAAAAGTAAGGAAGAGTTGCAACTTTATCTTTATCTTAGCCTTTTAGATGAGAGTGGTAAAAGTTCTGAATTTCAAAACAGGAGAAAAAGCCACAGTCAAAAGTTTTTCAAATTTTCCAAATCTACTCCCAGGGGTTCTATCTTGAATATAAAGGGACATAACACTAGTTTTCAATTTTTCACCCTGTTCTTAGTTAAAAGATGTTTCCTACATGTTTTACATGTTATAAATGAGAAAATATCTTGCATGACATTTGAGACAAGTCTAACTGTTTTTTGCTAGCTCCTTCAGTAATTCCATTCCAATGCCTTTTAGCACTTACTGCCTTCTAGCAGCTACAGCATATTCAGGTCATGAGAGTTTATTCAGCATACAGAAGGGGGTGGTTTTTTGAGAGAAAGAAAGCGTGCTCAAGTGGATAGTTTAATTCTAGCCTGGACTGATAGCAACAGTAGAAGAAAATAAGCTTTCCAATGAAGAATATTTGTTATATTTTATTCTTCTCTCCTAATGTCTTGGTATTACCATTTGAAAATGAAATATCCATATCCTTATTATCAAGCACATTTAATTATTTTTATTACACTGCTAAACTTGAAAAATTATTTACATTTTAGCTCTTAAATCACTTAAATTAATCCTTCTTGTGTAATGGATGCAGTACATAAAGCATGCTACATTTTCATATGTACATTTTTCAGTTCACTTAGACTAGTCCGAACAAGTGAGCTTCTACAAATTGTTTATTCCATAGATCTTTAGCATAATGGTTGGCATAATGACCATCTAAACATTCCTCATCAAGGGAGCCGGTGCTACAGATGAAATAGTTGGGCTCCAGAAATGATACATTCATTTACTGTATTTATTTCCTGGGAGGATGATTTAAAAAGAAATAATCTACTGAAAATCTGTCTGGGTTGCACCATGTTTCACTAATGTTCCACTTGTCTATGAGCCATTAAAAATGTGGGCTCAGAGGAGCCTTTGACATCTGCATGGAAAAATTACTCTTGGTGTATGGATCTCCCTCTGCAGAAAGCATGTTCAATCAATTCTAAAGCAGACTCTCCCCTTCACCCAGAGAGCTCTGTGAGTAGGGTAGGAAGTTGAGGCTGAGGCTGAACTAAATCCATCAGGGGTATATAGCAGAGTATCTCACCTCTAGTCTCCCCCCCCCTCCCCATGCCAGCTTGCCAGCTGTCTGATTCAGGCTTAGCTTGCTTGGAAAGTTTCAGCCAGAACCGTCTATTGGTTTCCAAGACAGACTAGGAAAAAATTCATTGTTTTGACCATGTTAAAAAATTCTGGTGACCTCTTTGAAAAGCTCTAGCTCCTCCCATGCTTTGAAGCAGGAAATTGAAATTTGGCAAGGGATGAACCTTTGTATGAGTGGTTTGCCTTTTACTGTACTGTAAAAATCTACCAATTTATAAGCTTTTGAAAACTTGCAGACAAAGTATGTTCAGTAGAGGCTTAGATTTTAGCAGCTAAATTCCCCAAAGATTCAAACCGCACTGAGTATCCTCCAGTCTAGCACAGTGCAGGACACTTAGAGCTGCAATTGCACGTGGTGCCATATCTGGTTCTGGGCACCTGAATGGAGAGCCTGGAGACCATCTCTCTTGTGCTCTCAGTGAAAACCCCCCACACACATACTGAGCCCAGGAAGCACAGAGGAGGAATGCATGAGGGGTCATGAGCCAGACATACAGGAGAGAGGCCTGGTAGTGAAGTAGTTTGGGACAAGGAGCTGGAGAGGAGAGGGGAACTGGAACTGGTAGTTGGGGTGTGGGGGAGACTGGGACTAGGAACCAGTGAGTGCAGGGAAGGACTGGAGTTGCGATGCAGGGGGAAATTAGCGCTGCTGGGCAAGATACTGGGTAAAGACCCCAAGGAGGGACCTGGAGACCCTGAGAATGGACAAAATGCCCAGAGAGGAAGATTGGGACTGGAAGTGAGTACTGACAGAGAACATGGAAAGAGAGCACTAGAGGCCTGGGTAAGGGAGAAAAGTTCAATGAGGAACCAGGGTAGTATGGGGGAGGAACTGGGACAAGGGTAGAGAGTCCAGAACGGGAGACTAGAACTTACTAGGCAAGGAGACTTGGATGACAAGCCCACCGAGTGGAGACTCGGGGAAGGGGGCATCAAATTCTATTTTAGGCAGCATTATGTAGAATTTCTGCAGTGGTGCAGCCCAACCCCCAGTATGCCTTTCCAGCCCCAGGCCCACCCTAGGATAACTCCTATGCAAGAGTTTGTGAGGAAGTCCTTGAGAAGCAGGCTTATGGCTATATTCTGCAGTGTCCGCTCTGGAGGAATTTGTCCCCAAGACAAAAAACAGGGGTTTATGGGGCCCCATCACAGTGTTCCTGCCCTTTTACCTGACATAAAGGATATATCTACATTGCAATTAGACACCAGGACTGGCCTGGGCCAGCTGTCTCAGGCTTACAGGGCTTGGAGTAAGGGACCGTTTAATTGCAGTGCAGACATTCGAGCTCAGGCTGCAACCCAAGCTCTGGGACCCTCTCACCTCCCAGGATCCTAGAACCCAGGCTTCACCCAACCCCAAATGTCTACACCACAATTAAACAGCCCCTTAGCTGGAGCCCTGCAAACCTGAGTCAATGGATGCAGGCCAGATGCAGGTGTCTAATTCAAGTGTAGACATACCCAAGGAGGCCAGAGCAGGGTTTGGGATTTCTCTCATCATAGGTAGGGCCAGAAAATACAGACTAATACAGCTACAATAATTCTTGTAATAAGCCTTGTGTATGGTGCCTAAATATTGCGATAACAGCCACATTAGAAATTCATTCACAAACCAGTCTTCCTTATTCAAGTGCACTTTGAGAGTCATTGCACTGTATGATAAAGTTATTGTATGGTAGCAAATAGCTTCTGAGAAGACAGGCTTTCACAAAAGTATAAAAATGTAGATTAAATAAATAGGGACACAAATAAGAAGTTTTCAATACTACCTGGATTTGGGAGGCTTGGCTGTGGATCTAAACTATGTGACCCCCCCCCCCCAGCCAAAAAAAGGAAATGAAAAAAAATATTGAGAGGAAGCTGTAGTGTCATTGATTTAGCTGGAATTTCAGAGCAATTGTTCCAAAGATTCCTCTTTTCTTTATGTCATGAACACATTATCATGCTCAGCTTTTAAGGTGTGCAATAAAATCCAAATACCAACATATTCAAAAATAACTAAACAATACAAGCCATGTGGGTCTGTTGTACCAGATGGACCAGTTGAGTTTAGGACAGATCCAGAGAAAGTTGCTAGCTACTTTCTGTGCCCAATTTACAAAACAACTTACTATAAACCAAAACAAAATGAAATATTTCCTCCCTACAAAGACTTGTTTTTAAATATGTGTCTTGAGAGATAGTGAAATGAAAAAAATCGCTTAGATATCACTTTGCCTCCCTAGGGTCAGGAAACCTCTCATAGAACTCATCGATTCTCTTGGCTGCAGAGTACCACATGAAATGACACTGACAAAATCCAAAGATATCTATGTAAAATGTAGGTGCATTCCATCCAAAACTGTATTCTAGAATTATAATGTCAACTTGTGTAGATTCTGAATGTTCAATTCTTTGTGGGAGAGTACAACAGCACGAGCTTGCTAGCAAATATATATGGATTAATTTATGCCAGAGATGCATAAAGTAAGTGTGTCACTGCTGATGTATTATAGAATACGCACAATATGTTTTTACATATTGTGCCAGTCAGTAGATTTACTATATTGACAAGGGGATCCACTAGAAAGAGAGACCATGATTCTGGTCTCACTTACACAAATGAGAATCAATAGTCACTGGCATTACACTGGTATAAAACCTACATAAAGCTCTGATCCAACAACTCACTTAAGCACATGAATAACTTTAAACACATAAGCAGTGCCATTGACTTTAGTGGGATTACTCATTGCTTAGAGTTAAACACAAATTTAAGTGCTCTGTCAGACTGGGGACTAAGCAAGATCAGTATCATGTCCAGAAAATCCACAACACATCACAATTATTTTTTTCAGTTTACGACTCTTCTTTTTCACATTGCTGACATATGTCTCTGAATGGCATGGCAATGTTTCTGAAGATGATGAAACATTAGCCTTTAGCCTTCCAACCTCTGGAAGTCATTAAGTAGTTAGTTCAGGAATAAAACACCTGACCCACACATTTGTTGAGGAGGTAGATCATGTTAAGAAGTATTTCAGCTCCTGCCCACCTCTAACATTAATGGCTGACTCCAGAACATGAATGAAACCCCAACTGCCCAAGAAAACAAAATGTAACAGCCCCCAGTCTATAAATGTCCCTGCAGATAATCTGTTTAACAAATATATTCTCAAAAGAGTCTACATAATCTTTCTTCCACAAATATCAGATGAAAATTATTAACTTCAGTTTTGATCTTTCAAAATGCTTTATAGAAACAGGGCCAGCTTTGGCTTTTTGACCTCCCCAAGCAAAAAAAAAAAAAAAAAAAAAAAAAACCAGGGCGGCCAGAACAGCAAAGCAAATAAAAAGCGGCGCCTGCCAGGAGGGCTCCGCTCCGGTTGGCGGGGAGGGAAGGACGAGGACTGCCCTGATGGTCTTGCTGCAGGGCACTCCCGTCCTCTGCGCCACCGCCCCCTACAGGTGGCCAGAGCAGGAAAAAAAAAAAAAAAAAGCGGCCGTGCCACCCTAGGATTGGGCCGAATGCCACCTCATTCAATCTGCCGCCTCAAGCACCAGCTTGCTCAGCTGGTGCCTGGAACCGGCCCTGTATAGAAACTACAATACAGGCAGTAAACAAAGAAAGAAAAAACTTGCATCTCCTTTTTTCCTTAGCTCAAGCTTTCCAAAAATCGTGTCCTTTGCCACTTCTAAGATATAAAATTGTTGCTATATTTCAATAGTGAAAAGTAAATAAATTGTATCATCTCCTTTAGGATTGTATAACTTCTCAAGTATACCATTAATCTACACTTGTTGAGACATTTTGGAAGGCTTACATTTCAGAACTGCCAAACTGGTTCCTTCAGTTATGAGCAACATGTACAGATCTCAATTGAAAGTGTGTTGGAAATAGGAACTGGCATATTAAAAAAAAAAAAAAAAAAAAAAGTCACTAAGCAAGAGGTACATTCAAAACATTAAAGCAAAACAGATTATGGTTTCTATTTTTTTTCCTGAATGTAGATAGTATTCTTTAAAACTTAGTGAACAGGAAAAACAGAAAAAAAGTAATATGTAATGTGCTTGTTTTAAGATATTTATGCTCCACTTTCTTGTTTGCATATCTTGATGTTAAAAATACCATTTGTTTCTTTTCATAGTAAGAAAAACACATATTTTATTAACATAACCCTAATAAGCACACGATAATTTTAATAACCATACAGCAGCTAAAACCAGAGTACAAAGCTATCAAATTATTTCTCAGCAAATGTCTACATATACAATTCCACTTTTTTACTGTGTAAACACTGCAGCAAGACATCACACTATTGTAAATTTATCCTTAATTTTTTTATTATGAATTACCATCATCAGGTCAGGTTCTCTCGACTCGGTCTTCAATAACAGGCCAAATATTCAATGATTAAGTATTCATTTACCGTTAAGTTTCTCTACAGCACTTAGAATTATTTAGAATAGCATATTCTCCATGGTTAGCTTCTAAATTTAAGTGATCTTATCAGATGAAACTATCTTCATGGTTTTGTGTCTCTGTCCCTAACTGCTGGTAGGTGTATTATTCTGGCGGTAAGGGCAACACTTGCAACATGTACTTTCTCTTGTGTACAGTAGGGGTATCTGCAAGATTCAGTAACATAACATTCATATTTTAGGGGATTTTCTTATGCTTATACTCATGCATTGAAAATATGAAAAAGATATTATAGGCATGCCCTTGAGTGTTTATCTAAAACAGCTTCACAGGAACACTTTGAATAGCACAATAAAAATAGAAAATGATATATAAAACTTCGTTCAAACCTTTTTTAATACTTTTGATGATATAAAGTGGCTATGCTGTGGCTTAAAATTACATTAAATCCCATTATACTGCATTACCCATGTCATAAAAATGCAGCCAAAGGGGCTTTACACTTTTGTACCTTGCAAATCTTTAGAGTAATAAGGATATATAGGCTATAATGAACAGAATGATAACTAGTACTGCAAATGTGAACCAACCTAGTGCTTTTTGCAGTATTTATTTATAGTTTCTCCCTATCACTGGATTAGATAGGGAGGTTCAATCCCATTATTTGTTGGTCTCTTTGTAAAAGTATATATTCTGTAAAGAATTACACTGTGAGCATAAAATGTTATCATAGGGACTAGCTGTCCTTATACTTTGCTATGCTGAAATAGATATTTGCCCATTCAAAATCCTAATCTAATCCAATAATTTCATTTTTATTTTCTTTCTTCCATCAGATCTGCTGCTCATCTTCTGTGTCATGAGCAAATATTGCACCTATTTTTATTCCTTCATCCACATCATTTATATAAAAGAAAAAAAAGTGAATATAATACTGACCCTGAACTGCTATGATGAACTGAAATTCTGTTTCCTTTCTATTGCTAGGAGAATATATAATCCATTTCAATAACACTCCCTCTATTCCAGGTTTACTAACTTTGTATGTTCTGATTGATTACAATGTCTTTTTTAAAAAAAATGCATAAGTAATGCTTTTTAAAATCTATCTATATATATATATTTACCAAATTACACGTTTCTGAATTAATATAATTGTACCAATGAAGCAATTTATAGCCTATAATTGCAATAAACTTTCGTAATTACATATCCAATGATTATGCAATCACGTGGGACCTTACTTTCATTTGGAGCTAGCATACCACACACATTTCCATGCTTTGTTATCTAATCCCCCACCCTCCCTTACTTTTGTGTAAAAATGGGATGAAAATTTTATTCTACCTATTTTAGAAGATAAGGTAAGACTACTCTCAAAACTCATTTCATATTCAAGGATGGAATCAAATTCAGGTCCTAGAAGTGAATGATGCCTATAGCTACTAACTTATCTACTTCTTTCCTAATGTTGTGTAACCTTTTAATGTTTTTAGTTGCTTGTTCATAAAATTAGGCTTATAGGTCTTTAGCCTCTTGGGTCTCCTTTAAATACTTTCTAATCTAACCACCTTCCAGTCCTCTGCTGCTTCTCCTTTGTGCAGATAGTAGAAATCTCCATCAAAGACTTTTCACTAACTCTTGCTATAGTACCCAGGCTAAGATATTTTCCAAGGCTTAGTGCCTTTCCCATTTTCTAGACATTCTAAATTCCTAATATATACTTATAATTTAAGTATAAAATAAATGTTAGCTAGACATAAGCCAGAAGCAAAACACCAGAGCCAAACTGATCTTTTTGAAATGTTCAGATGAGTCCAAATCCAAACTTTGCAATCTGGTTCCTAGCATGCATTCAAAATTCAAATCTCCTCTGTCAACCTCTGTATAAAAAAAAAAAAAAAGGGAGCACATATCCACCATGCACTTTGCTTCAGTATTCCAAACTTGCAAATAAAGGACCAGATCCTTAGATACAGACTAATTTCACAGCACATAAGTCAGGAGTTAGTGTGCTAAAGAGTGTTAAAACTCTCCTTTGTACTACCCTAAACCTGGTGTAGCTCTGTGCAGGCAGTCCTCTGTGTGCTTTAACTAACTGCCTCATTATTAGCAAGTGAGGTTTTTCAAATTAATAGTTTATTCCCCAGAAAATGCAGTTTTCTGAAACTATTTGTAAGTTTGACAGAATTTGCCAAATACTTATGGCCAATTTCTGCCTTCCCCCCAGACTTATGCGTTATTCACAAAACTGCCAGAAGCGATAGCAGTACCTACCTAATAACCTTCTGACCACTGGCTAAGGCACATCCCAGGTGAGTGCGAGACCCAGCTTCAATTCCCTTCTGCCTGAAGTGGAGAAGGGATTTAAACTTGAGTCTCTCACATTACAGAAGAGTGTTCCAGCCACTGGACACATGGCATGCTAGGTATGTCTCTATCAATTTCTCCTGCTGAAGTTCTTCCATTTTGCATAAAATACTTCAGTACTCATTGGGCCAGAAAGAAAGAGCAAGAGAATGACTCTATAGCCTGGGGGCTAGGACATGATCCTGGGTCTCTGACCTCCCAGGTGCATGGCCCACTTCCAATGACTATTAGGTATTCATTTTAACCCATAAAATATCCTCTTTCCCTGATAATAGATTTCTAAACTGATTTGCTAATGTGTCCAATTTATTTACATAAGTCTTTATTCCTTTAATATTTATTTCTAATTGGAGAACTGAAGAGGGCCCCCCCGCAACAAGATTTCATGTTTCTTTCTATTTCCCTCCAGTGCCTTTCTCCTATATGATTTCTCAGCTGTACTAAAATGAAGTGACTATGCATTCTGGATTACAATGAAGTCCCTTGCAGCACAGTCCCTAGAGCTGATTCTCCTCTTACTTACACTGGTTTTAGAGCAGTAACAATTGCATCCAATTCAGTGAAGTTCTGCCTGATACCTAGTCATGTAAGTAAGGGCTGGTCTTCACTACCCGCCTGGATCGGCAGTAGAAAAATCGATCTCTCAGGGATCGATTTATTGCTTCTCGTCGGGACTCAATAACACTTGTCTACAATTTTTGAGAAGTCGTCTGCTTCAGAGATGCAAGCATTGATGGGCTCCATTTGCCCTGATAGCGTTTCTCCATTGTTGCAATGTCCTGGTGAAATAGCTCGCCGTGCTCGTCACTCACTGCTCCTCAGTTCGGTGGAAAAAAATCTAGATGAGAGTGCAAAAAATGTATCTTTAGTGACATGTTGCAACCAAGGCTTTTGTATGCCTTGAGGAGGTTTTCCACCAACAACCTGTAGTTGCCTGCCTTGTTGTTTCTGAGAAAATTTATTGCCACTAACTGGAAGGCTTTCCATGCCGTCTTTTCCTTGCCATGCAGTGCATGGTCAAATGCATCATCTCGAAGAAGTTCACGAATCTGAGGTCCAACAAAGACACCTTCCTTTATCTTAGCTTCACTTAACCTTGGAAATTTTCCACGGCGGTACCTGAAATCTGCTTGTGTTTTGTCAAAGGCCTTGACAAAGTTCTTCATCAGACCCAGCTTGATGTGTAAGGGTGGTAACAAAATCTTCCTTGATTCAACAAGTGGTGGATGCTGAAGACTTTTCCTCCCAGGTTCCAATGACAGTCGGAGCGGCCAATCTTTCTTGATGTAGTGGGAATCTCTTGCATGACTATCCCATTCGCAGAGAAAACAGCAGTACTTTGTGTATCCAGTCTGCAGACCAAGCAAGAGAGCAACAACCTTCAAATCGCCACAAAGCTGCCACGGATGTTGGTCATAGTTTATGCACCTCAAAAGTTGTTTCATGTTGTCATAGGTTTCCTTCATATGGACTGCATGACCAACTGGAATTGATGGCAAAATATTGCCATTATGCAGTAAAACAGCTTTAAGACTCGTCTTCGATGAATCAATGAACAGTCTCCACTCATCTGGATCGTGAACGATGTTGAGGGCTGCCATCACACCATCGATGTTGTTGCAGGCTACAAGATCACCTTCCATGAAGAAGAATGGGACAAGATCCTTTTGACAGTCACGGAACATGGAAACCCTAACATCACCTGCCAGGAGATTCCACTGCTGTAGTCTAGAGCCCAACAGCTCTGCCTTACTCTTGCAGTTCCAAATCCCTGACAAGGTCATTCAGTTCACCTTGTGTTATGAGGTGTGGTTCAGAGGAGGAGGATGGGAGAAAATGTGGGTCCTGTGACATTGATGGTTCAGGACCAGAAGTTTCATCCTCTTCCTCGTCTGACTCAAGTGAGAATGATTCTGGTGCATCAGGAACCGGCAGTCCTTCTCCATGGGGTACTGGGCATATAGCTGATGGAATGTTTGGATAATGCACACTCCACTTTTTCTTCTTTGACACACCTTTCCCAACTGGAGACATCATGCAGAAGTAACAATTGCTGGTATGATCTGTTGGCTCTCTCCAAATCATTGGCACTAGAAAAGGCATAGATTTCCTTTTCCTGTTCAACCACTGGCAAAGATTTGTTGCACAAGTGTTGCAGCATATGTGTGGGGCCCACCTCTTGTCCTGATCTCCAATTTTGCAGCCAACATGAAGGTGATAGGCTTTCTTAACCAGAGTGGCTATACTGCATTTTTGTGATGCAAAAGTCACTTCACCACAAACCTAGCAGAAGTTATCTGCACTGTTCACACAAGTACGAGGCATCTCTGCTCACTTTGGCTAAACAGAAATGTGTCCCTTTGCAAAATCAAACACTGACAAATAAGAGAGCACGGCACTGTATGATTTCTAGAGCTGATATAGGGCAATTTGTTCAGCAGAGTGATGTAAGCTTCGTTATGATTGCATCATCCATGACTTCTAGGAATAACATGATGCAATTCATATCATTATGACGCAATACCAGCTTCAGATTTTATTATTCATTGTTTTGCCTAAAAAGCAAGTACTGTCCAAACCCAGTCATAGATTTATTCATAGATCCAGTCAAAGATGTATTTTAGTCATTTCTGGTTTAAATTGAGATCCCTTCCCTTTATAACTCACTTATCCTCCGCCATTCCCAAGTCAAGGGTCATATATACTGACCCAATAGCATATCTTGAAAACTAGAGCCAATCAACAATTTTAAGCATAATTTTCTCTCTCAGTGACCCAGAATTAGAAAAGTTTGACTACATTTATTTCAGAAGCATTTTGGCTGTAGAGCAGTGTAATCGATCCCCAAATCGACGCGTGTAGTCCACCAGCCCAGGTAGGAGTAAGCGCCATCGACGGGGGAACCATGGCGGTCAATTTGCTGCCATTCTCACAGCGGGGTAAGTCGGATCAGATACGTCAAATTCAGCTATGCTGTTCCCGTAGCTGAATTTGCATATCTGAAATCGATCTCCCCCCCCCCCCCCCATAGTGTAGACGTAGCCTTAGAGGGCAATCAGACTTTTAAGGTTCTTTATGATTTTACAAAATAGATTCATAGATTCATAGATTATAGGACTGGAAGGGACCTCGAGAGGTCATCGAGTCCAGTCCCCTGCCCGCATGGCAGGACCAAATACTGTCTAGACCATCCCTGATAGACATTTATCTAACCTCCTCTTAAATATCTCCAGAGACGGAGATTCCACAACCTCCCTAGGCAATTTGTTCCAGTGTTTAACCACCCTGACAGTTAGGAACTTTTTCCTAATGTCCAACCTAGACCTCCCTTGCTGCAGTTTAAACCCATTGTTTCTGGTTCTATCCTTAGAGGCTGAGGTGAACAAGTTCTCTCCCTCCTCCTTATGACACCCTTTTAGATACCTGAAAACTGCTATCATGTCCCCTCTCAGTCTTCTCTTTTCCAAACTAAACAAACCCAGTTCTTTCAGCCTTCCTTCATAGGTCAAGTTCTCAAGACCTTTAATCATTCTTGTTGCTCTTCTTTGGACCCTTTCCAATTTCTCCACATCTTTTTTAAAATGCGGCGCCCAGAACTGGACACAATACTCCAGCTGAGGCCTAACCAGAGCAGAGTAGAGCGGAAGAATGACTTCTCGTGTCTTGCTCACAACACACCTGTTAATGCATCCCAGAATCATGTTTGCTTTTTTTGCAACAGCATCACACTGTTGACTCATATTTAGCTTGTGGTCCACTATAACCCCTAGATCCCTTTCTGCCGTACTCCTTCCTAGACAGTCTTTTCCCATTCTGTATGTGTGAAATTGATTTTTCCTTCCTAAGTGGAGCACTTTGCATTTGTCTTTGTTAAACTTCATCCTGTTTACCTCAGCCCATTTCTCCAATTTGTCCAGATCATTTTGAATTATGACCCTGTCCTCCAAAGTAGTTGCAATCCCTCCCAGTTTGGTATCATCCGCAAACTTAATAAGCGTACTTTCTATGCCAATATCTAAGTCGTTGATGAAGATATTGAACAGAACCGGTCCCAAAACAGACCCCTGCGGAACCCCACTCGTTACGCCTTTCCAGCAGGATTGGGAACCATTAATAACAACTCTCTGAGTATGGTTATCCAGCCAGTTATGCACCCACCTTATAGTAGCCCCATCTAATTTGTATTTGCCTAGTTTATCGATAAGAATATCATGCGAGACCGTATCAAATGCCTTACTAAAGTCTAGGTATACCACATCCACCGCTTCACCCTTATCCACAAGGCTTGTTATCCTATCAAAGAAAGCTATCAGATTGGTTTGACATGATTTGTTCTTCACAAATCCATGCTGGCTGTTCCTTATCACCTTACCACCTTCCAAGTGTTTGCAGATGATTTCCTTAATTACTTGCTCCATTATCTTCCCTGGCACAGAAGTTAAACTAACTGGTCTGTAGTTACCTGGGTTGTTTTTATTTCCCTTTTTATAGATGGGCACTATATTTGCCCTTTTCCAGTCTTCTGGAATCTCTCCCGTCTCCCATGACTTTCCAAAGATAATAGCTAGAGGCTCAGATACCTCCTCTATTAGCTCCTTGAGTATTCTAGGATGCATTTCATCAGGCCCGGGTGACTTGCAGGCATCTAACTTTTCTAAGTGATTTTTAACTTGTTCTTTTTTTATTTTATCCGCTAAACCTACCCCCTTCCCATTAGCATTCACTATGTTAGGCATTCCTTCAGACTTCTCGGTGAAGACCGAAACAAAGAAGTCATTAAGCATCTCTGCCATTTCCAAGTTTCCTGTTACTGTTTCTCCCTCTTCACTAAGCAGTGGGCCTACCCTGTCTTTGGTCTTCCTCTTGCTTCTAATGTATTGATAAAAAGTCTTCTTGTTTCCTTTTATTCCCGTAGCTAGTTTGAGCTCATTTTGTGCCTTTGCCTTTCTAATCTTGCCCCTGCATTCCTGTGTTGTTTGCCTATATTCATCCTTTGTAATCTGTCCTAGTTTCCATTTTTTATATGACTCCTTTTTATTTTTTAGATCGTGCAAGATCTCGTGGTTAAGCCAAGGTGGTCTTTTGCCACATTTTCTATCTTTCCTAACCAGCGGAATAGCTTGCTTTTGGGCCCTTAATAGTGTCCCTTTGAAAAACTGCCAACTCTCCTCAGTTGTTTTTCCCCTCAGTCTTGATTCCCATGGGACCTTACCTATCATCTCTCTGAGCTTCCCAAAATATGCCTTCCTGAAATCCATTGTCTCTATTTTGCTGTTCTCCCTTCTACCCTTCCTTAGAATTGCAAACTCTATGAAACATTCTCAGTGGTTCAGCTCTTAAGGTTGCAAATAAATCTGTCAAAATGTGAATAATGTGTAAACTGATGTCTGCCTGAGTTTGCAAGGAGCCTGAAAAAATTGCTTCAAGTGAGAGTTGAGAATGAGAGCTGCTCATCTCAACTTAATGTTGATTCCGAAGCCTAACTATAATTTAAATCTTTGGAATTGCTAACTATTCCATTGATGATAAAAGCACAAAGTTCCTAGTCAGGAGAGAATAAAAAAAAGTTTAGGCATTAAAATACAATATACAGTTGTGTCTTCAAGACCTGGTTATTAATAAGTATTTTAATAGAAAAAGTGCACATTAATGAGAGAGTTTCCAGATCAAGCAGCTAGGGCTAGTTACCTTTGGCCCATATGATGGATATTGCTGACATACATGAAGGTTGCCTGTGGTTCTAAACCCAGGAAACCATAAACAACTGCTTATACCAGCATTAATGCTATTTTAGTCTTCACTCCTCTTTCTGGCATAAATTATGGTTCTACCAGACAAATCTCCTGCTATAGACAGCAAAATTCAGTTTGTTAAATGCCTGTTTTACATTCTTTACAGCAAAATGATGTATTCTGTGAGTTTTCTAAAAACATAACATAAAAGCTTAGCATTAGCGATGTTGACAAGTTTTGAACATAAAATCAACCCAGTAGATTTTAACATTTTGCTACCTATTAGAATGTTCTGTAAAATGTAATTGATATCTCACAGTATGTGAGTGTAGGTAAGCTAATAATATACACTATATTTCTGAAAAAAAATTGCAAAGAGAAACCTAGAAGTTATACAAAGGTCTAGGTGAGACTTATTCCCCTTTCATAATGTAATTTGCCTACTTCTTTTGCTGCTAGAACGAAACCATTTCTCCTGCTCCCCTGTTCAGCAGACAAGCTATGCCTGAGCTTGATCATATTGAGGATCTTCCCTCCCAATAGTCCAGTCCCCAGTGGCTTACTTCTCAACACCATTTATTGTATAGATTATGGCAGGGGTAGTCAACAGGCAGATCATATGCCAGATCTGGACCAGCACATACTTTGGAATGGATCCCGAATTTTATTTATTTTTTAAAAATAGTCATTATTTTTTAAAATTATTTTCTCTGGAGTCTGAACCTTGGCCAAAAAATGTGGACCTTGACAAAAAATAATTGACAATCCCTGGATTATGGGGGAAGAGCTACACATACACAGTTTGAGAACCAGTGAAATGAGCTGCCATGTTGGCTATATCTGAGTTAAAGATTTTAGAAGCACATTGTTCCACTGCAGTATTGTTCCTGTTCAGCTGTGAATATGCAATTACCATACCTCCTCACTGAAAGTGAGTGATTAAATAGATTGCATCTATGATACCAGAGAATCCTCCAAAAATACCTCCTTCCTGATTGATTGACTTAATTGCAGGTGATTAGTGTAAGAATGTCCATTTAACATGTGAAAAGGCAGTTTATAGCTCAATCACTTTCTAAAACGTATCTTAATTAGCAAGTGACTATTATGGCAACAGCATGACAGTAACTAGAGAATAAGATTCCTGTGTGTGCTTATTTTAACTAAAATTTGTAATGAAATGTAACACTCATTTGGAAGGCATCAATTTTTGGAACTCCTGACTGAGCTTCTATGGCATCCTACCCTTTGGGCTACAATGACTACCACATCCCTCTGACACCATTTCCCTGCATGCTTGGAGTCAGGAGTGTGGACAGAATGGACTAGAAACTCTTTTTGTGGCCATTTGGGAGGCTTCTGCATAGAGTCATATGGTCAAGCTGTTTGCTGGGCTAATGATGAACAGGGGCTGCTCAGCCTTTCAGTGGCAGGGACAGCTGGACAGAGATAAAGACTAGGTTAAGTTTCAGCATTGAGTTTGGGTGCTGAGAGTGAAGCAGAGCAGCTCAGGGAGTCTCTGATTAATTCCTAGTCCCCCACAAAAGGGAGTCTGACCTGCTTTGGATCAGGGAGTTCCATCTCTATAGAGACAAGACTACAGAGTGGAAGAAATCTGACCCCCCCTGCCCCTCAGCAGCTACCAAGAGCCAACCAAGACCTGCATTGGACTCCAGACTAGGGAGTCAGGAGAGGACCCTGCCCCATCCAGGGGGTGAAGAAACGGTAAGGGCTTTGTTGTTTAAGATGGCCCACATTCACAGTGCTGCAGCACTCAACTCTGGATTCATACTCAGTGCACCATCTGCCTGAGGTGGTGTCAAGGAGGGAACTGGGTGTTGGGAATAATTGTAAGTGTCGGAATTTGCTGAATTGTTAATGTTTAGTACTTATTACTAAACACAACCCATGCAAGAAGCTATTCCAGAGAGGTTTGAGCCACAGCTCAAGGGAATAGCTATAAAAAATAAGGTCTATATGTGAGGCAAGATGTAGAGAGAATAGAAGATCAGGTTACTAAATTTCATAATGTGTTCTGGTTTCACCCAATAAAGACTGCACAACATCATGCCACCCTGTACTAATCTTCATTTTGCAGAAGGAGAAATAAAGGTCATTCAGTTTGTCCATAATCCACAGAGCAAAGGTATCTCATAAATGGGCACGAAACATATGCCTCAACTCTAGGAGTTGTGTGCTTTAAGCATTGGACTATGCTTCCTCTCCCCTGTATTAAGATGCATATTTCATCTCAAACTGTCACTTTGTAAATTTTGTGTAAAAAAAAAAATAAAAAATGTAATGATTATGACACCAAACCACTGAAATGCAGTTGTATTTGGGACAAGATTCAGATATTGTTTAACAGGCTGTAGCAGCACTGTAGAATAGGAAGTTATGTAAAAAGAAATCCAATTTAAATTACTTTTTTATGATATTAGGGCAGGTGGAAAGTTATTGGCAGGAATTGAAAGGAGTTGATTAAACAGTAGTCACTGGAGTCAATGTATACTAACCCATTATGTGACTTGGTTGTCAGAGTTACATATGGCTACACTTGTCATCTGACCAGAGGCAGGAAATAAAGATTATTCTCCTCTAAATAAAGAACTGTTGGTTTAATCACACTCTTCATTCAAGACATTGAAGTTCATATACTGAATTCCTTTTCAAATTTGTGCCATTGTATTGAATGAGCACATTCAGCTTTAGTTTACATCTTATCCAAGAGTTGGTATCTCTGGCAATACAGTGCTCCCAACACTTTGCTTGGGAATTGATTCACTATTGACTTAGAAGTAAAAAGAAAACTTACTACTGAATTACCAAGACCAAATTCAGCAGCACTTAGGTGCAACTCAGAAGTCTCTTCTCCAAGTACAGACCTGCCCCAGTACTGCTTAAGCTGCAAGGTCAAAGGGAATTATAGCTACAGGACATAGCTGTGAAAAGCTGAACAAGCTGGCAGAAGTATAAAAGTGTACGCAAATGGAATCAACAATTTTTATAACAGGAACTATATTGATTTTTGTACACATTAGTGATTTGAATTTCAGATGATGGAAGGAAGATATCATTCTACAAGAAATTACTATTAAAATGGCATCTCAAGTTCTACGCATTTAATAAAATGCATAGAACTCAGCCTTAAAATTATTCCTGGAACAGTTTTCCATAATAACTCTCTGCCTTCATTTATACAGAAACCCATTTGCTATTGTGTTAAACTTCTGAAGCCAATCAGGAGCATTACAGCTTATTAATTTTAATGTTATTCCTTTCACTTTTGATGAATAATATAATTGCCTCGTCTATTTTAACACACATGAAACAGAATCTAAAATTACTACAACAATGAAAAGTAAACCCCCTCTCTTTATAAAACAAATTTTTTGAATTTTTCTTTTTCCTGTTTTACTTTTTCATTTCTTTTTGCATACTACCATTTGAATGGCATTCTCGACTGTACACAGAAATCATGTTTCTTTATCCCTTACACTTTTACCACTTTTCCCTATTCATAAACTTAATTCCAGTAGTTGTGGTTTAATGCATATGGACTCCAATTTTGGCACGTTTAAAACAAATTACATCAAGCCAATCACTGACCAATTCACTGACCAGCGAACGTCAGATGGCTTTGATATTTCCGAATTAATTGTTTTTAAATGTTTTAACTTTTCTGTCTGTCTCTGATCTAATGTTTTTACAGCATAGAAAAATATTTCTGGGACTTCTGGGACAATAAAAGGGCAAATTGAGCAATGGGATGCTATAGCAACATTTATATACCAGACACTACTATAAATGAATGGTATTAGTCATACCTGGAGATATTTTCTATTTTGCTCAGAATATAATATTTTGAGGATTGTCAGAGAGTTTAGAATTGAACAATCATTACTATTACATGTCTCTCAGTATTATTAACTGACTATAAGAACACCTCTGCTATCCTCACACCTCTGCTATTTCCCCTACAGACACACTTTTTTTGAATGCCAGAACTTTTAAATTATGTTTTTTAAGTGTCTGCATATTTTATAAATTTCAGGAAGTCCTGAATGCTATGACCAACATTCCTTATTGCTCTGAGAGTCAGCATCCTATCATTCCTATTTCTGTCAACAACACTGGGTACCTGTCCATCACTTATCCCAATTCCGTAGTGCCCTATTTGTTTCTTTAGGGACTTTCTTCACCCAAATCTCTGTGTAAATCCAATAGGGATGGGCAAAAGACTCTGGAGTACAATAAGACAATTATCCTCCTTTGTACCATCAAGTAAGATGGACCCCAGTGGAGGATCTACATAGGGTATACAGCATAAGCATTGTGTTGGACCCAGCATAAACTTTATTTGCTGCTGTAAGCAGTCCACTGTTATCTGCACTTTTTCAGATACCATGCCATTGACTTATAATGAAAGAAATCAAGGTTCCATAAGTCTTCTTTTGATCTATGTTCCCACACACAACTTCCAGTGGACTAACATGACATAGTTCTTTCTATGCCACAGAGGCAATTAATAGATGACTGATCACCCACCACACCCCTTCCTCAATGAAGGCTGTTTGAATTGTGACTCTGGCTGTAGGGAAGTGGGAAGAGGGGTTGGAAATGAGAAGTGCCTTAATTACATCCCTTCCCTCACTAACCAGAGTAAGCTGGCCAGGCCCAGAAGAGGGGAGAGTAAGATATATTGCCCCCTTTTGTGGAGTAAATTATTCCCCCCTCCTCAGACCCAGGATGTATACATTGCCAGGGTGATTGCAGCACATATAGCCATACACAAGCTAGCTTTAATCTAGCTAGCCAAAGCAGTGAACATCAAAAGCAATTAAACCACAACACCCTGGGTTCCAACTTCAGGGTTCTGGGCGGGCTTGTACAGCCCACACTGAAATCTGTGTTGCTGTGGCTTTACTACTATTGATACCTGAACTAGCTAGATCAAAGCTAGTTTGGGTATGCCTATGTTATGAAGTGGAATTTTCACCCACAGCAGTTTAGAAATTCAATATTGTTGGTTCCCACAGCAACCATGCTGAATCAACATTACATATTTGGCATTAAAGGAAATGCATAATGACATTTAAAGAAATACAAAATATCACAGTATGCACAAGCGAGCTGTTTAATGTTGCATTCTTGAAATCTCTTGCATTGTATATTATACTGAAATGGCTAGAGGTGGGATGAGAAACAATTTAACAACAAAGGCATTTTTACTACTTTTTGGAAAAGAATAAAATCTCAGCCTTAAAAGTTTTTTTTTAAACGGCAACACTACAAATATTCAGAAAATAAAGTCTGCCAGTGATCATATATAGTGTAAAATACAAATAAATCTTAGAACAAAACAATACCTTAACCCAGAGGTGTATGGGAAAGACTGTCACAGTGTACAGGGTAGAGAAATGCGGGTGGGTGGGAAAGTGCATTGCAGTTGAATGTCCTCATCAGTAATGTGGGTGCTGGACATTATATTGTAGACCAGTTTACCATAGTGAAGTTGCAGATTGTCCTTATCTACAAACTGAGAACTTGGAAGGGGCAGTTATAGTATCATCGGTATCACCAGACTCTGAATCAGCACTATGTATTTTATGCACTGCCATAGGCAGAAATATGTATCACCTGGAGAGAAACTATGACAATCCAAGTGTGGTCTGTTTGGGGAGGAAATCAGTTGCTTTTAAACACATAGCTTTTTTTGCCTAAGAAGCACTAAGGTAAACTGATTGCTTCCCCTACTCCCCAGACTTTAGCCAGTATGTAAGACAGGAGACTGAGGGTAAAAACAAAACAAGAAACAAAAAATTACAGTTGTAGCAACATCCCAAAGGTTACTAAAATTAATTCTATTTAAAAATGCTCCTTTAACAGAGTTTCAAGTTCCATTCACTACTTCTAGCAGTGGGTGGGGGGAGGGGAAAATTCATGTTTTCTGGGACTCTGGGGTGAAAACAACGTAGTTGTGTTTGACCTCACCAAAGGCAGGGTCAAAAAGAAAAATTTCTCCTCAGTATATTGGCCAGGATCTTGGGCCTTTTCTTCTTGAACTATTGATTAGAGCTCTTTAGGACCAAATAGGTGTACCACACCCATAAAGTCAGTCTCCTTTTATTACAGCAACAATCTCTTACAACATCTTTCATTCATAGATTTCAAAGCTCTTTACAAAGGAGGTCACTGTCACTATTCCCCATTTTACAGATGGGCAAGTCACTTCCCTCCCTGTACCTCAGTTTCCCCAAGGTTGCCCAGGAAAGAAGTTACAGAGGCAAGAATAGAGCCCAGGTCTGTTGAGTCTCAATTCAGTTCCCTATCAAGTAGGCCACACTGCTTCCATACAGTAGATGGCTGTTGATAGAACTCAGCACTTCCATGTCAATAATTCTATAAAAATACTGCACATGTATACTAAAACTCATATTGTGGAGGGCAAGGGTAATCTACTATGGTATTACACTAGTGCCTCAAAAGACCCAATCTAGATCATCGCCTCATTGTGCTAACTATGGTAGAGTAGAGTGGGCTGAAAAAGCTTTACCCTCCAAAAAATTTATTTTTGGCAGAAATTTGAGTACAGATAGATTTTGGCCACAAGCAATAATATTTTGGTTTTCAGGTGCTTGGAAAACAGTAATTTTTCACCAAAATATTAATTTAGCCAAAACCCAAGTTTTTTCATCAAAAATAGTGTTAGAAAATTTTCAGTCAACTTCTTTATATAGCAACCACTGAGACAGAAAGTCCTATTCTAAAGAATTTACAGTTTAAGTACAGTAGACATGACAAAAGAGAGTGGGAAGGGAAAACTGAGGCACAGAGAGGTGAACGGACTTGGTCAGAGTCACGCAGTCAGAAAGTGGCAGAGCCAGGAAATTAACTCAGATGTGTGAACATGCTTAAGCATTTGAGAAGATTCCCTTCCTGTCCATCTCTCTCAGGTTAAGAGAGGAAAGCAGTCTTGTTGATCATGGATGTGTGGACTCCCCAACAGGGCACCCTCTTATGACTGTGTGTTATAACAGAACTTTCCTGTCTAGTGCCCTCTGCTGAGGATTGCTCTGTTCCTATGGTGGTCTGCTTCTTCTCCGGACTTGGCCCTCTGGCCAGGTCATGTGTCAGTCCCACCTATGTCCCAATTTTATAGGGAAAGTCCCGATTTTTGGGTCTTTTTCTTATATAGGCTCCTATTACCCCCAACCCCCAATCCTGATTTTTCACATTTGCTGTCTGGTCACCCTAGTCCCACCCCTTTCGGATAACAGCAAGTCCAATGTCCTTACAAAAGGTCTTTGAGTCAAACTTTGGGACTTGTGGTTCTCAGTCATCTTATCCCACTCTCCAGGGCTTCACATTGCCTTGCTAGTGGCTGGTAGAGGAATGCTGTCCTGTCCGCTACACTGGGTTCCAGTCCAGTGACCCTAGGACAGGCAGTCAAGACTCACTCCACCAGACTCCTTGCTGCCACCTTCCCACACTTGTTCCTATCAAGACTGTTAGGCCTTTCCCACAGCTTCTTTGTTCTCCCTTCTTTTATGGCTGGGACTTGCAGGATCTCCCCTGGAATCACCTCATACATCTTAAAACAAAAGTAGAAACTTAAACCAACTTTTGCCCACTTCAGGCTTAACTTCGCATGCCTCTGAAGTCCCTCTCTTTGTTCCTTCACTGAACAGCTCCCAGGGGTCTCCCCGTGGAAGTTCAGATCCTGCCTTACTATTAGAGCTCACCACTGGGGCCTGCTTCACATCCACTGTCAGTTCCATGTTTCTTCTGGCCTCTTGCCAGAGTTCTCTACTCTCCCCCTGAGCTTCCACCTTGACCCTCCTGATCTCTCCACTCTAGCTCTAGAAAGTGACTGCGGAGTTTTTCCCTGCAGCAGCCCCCTTCTAATCAGTACTTCCCTTCTTTATAGTCACCATAGAGCTTCTTCCCTAGCTGGGCTTCATCTTTAATTAAGCCTGGCTCATCCTCCAGGTGCAGCCAGGTAGCATAATTGGCCTCTCAGGCCCACATTAAACCTTTCCTCACCTGTGTGGGGTACACACCTCATCACATTGACCAGTATGCAAGTTTTAGTTTTCTTATCCATTTTACAGTACTTCAGTTGGTGGTGTTTCATTAGTGCTGTGTAGACACTCAGGTTATAGATTGGCGGGCACTTAAAATGGCTTGGAATTAGAATAATCTCACAGCTGTGGGTACTTTACACCTGCTTTCCCTGCAGTATGCAGAGCTACAGGAAGCTGCTATGTCATTTACAGCATTTCATAAAATATTGCCTGAAGTGATGTCACAAGTACATCATTGGACATTGACCATAGCCAACGCAGAAACATCATTCAATGAAAATGTCATTCTAAACATATTATTAGCACAATAATCACTGTCTACTCCTTTCCACTAGTGCATAATAAGTTGATTTTTTTTAAATCTATGCACCCTTTTATAACACAAGTGTTTTATATTCATCTGCAAAGCTCCTTACTTTTGTGTCTATTTGGGAACATATAGCACACCAGTAAAAGAGCAACGGTAATATTTATTTTATGTATTTTAGGTATTTGCATGGAGCTCATCACAGCTGCATGGGATCATCACAGGAGTTAGTCACACTGGAATTAAAGAGGTTGCACCGAGAGACAAAACTGCAGATGAAAAAAGCTACACTTTAAAGCAGTGGGCATATTAGATGCAGCCATGTAGTAAAGTACAAGGGTCTGGTTCACATTTACACTGAGGCTTCTTTACACTATGGCCACGTGATGGCTGAAGGGGATCTAAAGTTAGCATAAATTATATCTGCACACACTTTAAGGGCCATTTATGTATTGCCACATTAGCATAAAGGCACCTTAGTATAAATGAGCAAGATCTGAGGCCTTATCTTTCAACTGTCCTGTATAGAACTAGCTCTGCTGATTTCAATAGGGCTCCTTGCGCAAATAAGGCCAGCAGGAACCTTAACCCCTTTATCAAATCTGCAAAGAACTATCAAAGCTAAGATAGCAGTAACAAAACATCCCACAAAGCACAGATACCATTACAATCAACTTTAACTCATCCCTTTGCCAAGGATAAATAAATAAAATAAAGTTGTTTTCAGCTGTACTTGAAGGTTTGCCTTCTGCACTCAGTGTCACTACAGACTCTTCCCTCAGTTCAAAAGCCTGAAAGAGTGTAGGACGGCTGTGCTGCCCATCAGACATTTTGCAAGACTGGGTTAGAAAAGAGCCAAACCACAAGAAAAAGATATTTTCCTTCTCAAATCACTGTCTCCAGCTCTGACAGTCCCATGGGAGCCTCACATTCCAACCCTGTTTTCTTTTCTGACAGGCTACCTGTCCTGTCACTACTAGTAATAACATGACTAAGAATGAACTGGAGCTGAATTGTGTTTTGGCAAAATGCCCTGAATCACAAAACTTGGGTCTGTTGAATCAAAATCTGATTTTAAAAAGGATATTGCTATTACGCAGTACAGTCCCTTTCTCGTCTCTTTCCTTTGCATAACTTTGTTGTGGGCCTTCTTTTTATTGGATCCTCTTACTCATACATAAGAAACAATCAGCACTTTCCCTGTACCTGAATACTTTTTCCCACTGCTGTAACTTTAACGTGGTCTACTATACTGAGTCAGGCTAAAGATGAAGGAGGAATTTGTGGGTTGCCCTCCAATCTGAGCCATTGCTGTTTCCTATATAACTATTATTCCATATACCCTCAATGAAGCCTTGCTGATTCTTCTGAACATTTGTTGCTTCTCTCCACATGGACATCTCAGAGAATTCCTCAGCTCCTTTTGTGTCATATCAAAGTCCAGATTACCATTGTCAATTATATATGAAAGAGAGTTGAGACCAAAGTTTTCCCCTACTTATCCTACAATTACATTTGCTTCACCAACAGAAGAACTGCAAAGCCAGATTTCTCTGAGTAAAAATTGTCTGGTTTATTTTGATTTAATCCCAGGACATTTTAACAAGAGGATCATCTCAGTAGTATTGCACTGTTGTATAATCGATAACGAAAAGCATTTATGGGCTGCTTGTGAATGTCAAAGGAATTAGAAGCAGATGAAAAGGGCATTTTACAAAGAGTAATTTAATGATCCACTTCAACATTTCACAAGCACTTTCCCTAGAACAAGAAAATATTGGTGAATCAGATCATTTAAGGTGAGAGACCAAAGGAAAAAAATGAAGTGGTGAAATAACAGTGTTATATTTAAAACAGTGGGATGAAAACATATGGTGAAATCCTGGTCTCATCGAAGTCAGTGAGAGTTTTACCATCAACTTCAATGACACTAGGATTCCACCATTAAAGTCCATTATTTGCTTGTTTAGATTCTACTCTAGATACCATCTTTACAAAAAACAAACAAACAAAAAACAACCTTTCAAATAAAAATAAAATAGATAAAGCATGTTTAAAGCCAAAACACTCATTCATCATACAATGCCCTACCTCAGCAAAGCACTTAAACACATGCTTAACTTTAAGCACTTGCTTATGTCCATTCCTATTCAAAAACACACTTCAGCATGGGCTGTGTTATTACATTAAGTAAATAGAATTATAGCATACACTTAAAGTTAATGTGAAGACAATGGAATGTAAGCAGATCCTTGAAGTTAGATTTGTAGTAGAACATCCGCAGCAGCAATGGGTTGTTTCTGCCCTGGTGATATGCATCCCCCCCCACCCCACCCCCACCCCCACACACAAAAACCCACTAGGGAGAAACAGCTCCTGGCTGTACTCAATATCAGGAAACATTGGCCTGGATCTGGAGTTCCTATTAGGAGTCATGGAGAACATGCTACTGTGATCACCAAAATTAAAGTTTTAACACTAATGAAGGTACATGTAGAGGAATTTGAGCTTCTCTGATCTATAGTTTAGCACTTTTTGTATAGTGATTCCTACCTTGTGGAGACTTTGATTCTCTAAGAGTTTTGTCATTAAGATTTGGCCCCTGCCACATAGCCCTCTGGTAGTAGGGGTTTGAGCAATACATGTTTTGGTAGTTTGGGGGGAGGAGAGGATTTATACCAAATATCATATCCTTCCTTTAAAAAAAGGCTTCAGATGAATCTCTCTTCTTAGATTTGGAAAGCATAGACACAAAACTTGAATCACATTTACAGGGTAGAAGGGAAATAGTCCACTCTATTGCTGACATTTCAGCTGGTGCTGTATTAGTGCATGTAATGCATATCTGTCACTGAGTTGAAATTAATTCTGAATCAATAGCCATCCTGTTTCTCCCACAAACAGCAAAAAACATCAATAATATAGCCAGGGAGCCACTTGAGGACAAGTTCTATTATATGCCATGGTACAAGGCTGCTCTAATATTGTTTATACCTTAATTTTTATTCCAAGTAAGTGGATTCATGTCAAAAAAGTTGAAAATGGGCATAATTATTACACTGACAATGGGGTTAACACAGTACCTGCTATAAAAATGACAGCTGTGTAAACATTCCTCGCTTTGCAAATGCTTTTAATCTTGTTTGTGATAACCTAGAGAAGAGAGAGGTTTTGCGTAATATCATTTCAAAGGGAAGGCATATCTGTTCCTGCTTCACAGATCTGTAAAATGTAATTGTACATCTGAAACCTTTTCAAAAAGAGTATAATATGCCCCAACATACATTTATTCAAAATGTAGCTACCAAATTGAATTCTATATTCTACTAATTAAGTAAACTAGTTGAGAATAGAGGGCTAAATTCTGATTCAGTTGCACCAGTTTAAATCCAAAGTACCTCTAGTGACTTCACTGCAGTTACCCTAGACATACATCAGTGAAGGAGATCAGAATTTAGTCTAGTTTCCATTATTACATGACATGGTGTTGGCAGATGACTGCGACAAAGAGAGAACAGGCTATAATGGTTCAAGAGTGCCTGCCATGGCTTTGAACCGCTTCATCTCAGAGAAGGTGGAGATAATAAAATTAGGATAGTGAGGTTTTACAGCATCTCACTATCGTGGCCTACTCCACTCCAGAAGAGGGAACCAAATAAATGCAAGTACCCCTCATATAGTGAAATCAGTCCAGCCCCTACTCTGTTGCCCATTCTATTGTAACAAGGGGATGGTAATGAAAGCTGTTCCTTCTAGGATAGTGAGAACAACATGGTTGCTCATCTCTGAAGCCCAGTGCCAAAACTCTTTTCCAAATGAGGCAGCAATAAAAGCCGGACCTCCTACCTATGACACAAATTGCCTAGACACTTACTGCTGTAGTCCTGCTTCTACCAATTTAATTCCAGTGGTGGTGAAGAAGGCAGGTGAGGAATATGAAGAAAAAAAGGGGAAGAATGAATGTAGGGCTTTCCCCAGGCGCAGAGTACTGTTTTCTCAAAGTGTCATTATGGTTTGTTGCACTCATTTTGGCTATTTTAGCTGTCATGGATTATACTGTGAGACGAATAGCCAGGTGGCATTACATGATGGTGTGGCTGATAGGTTAGTGGCAGAACTGGACAGCCATGGGTACAGAAGTTGGGGCATGGTCCCAACAACTATATTTCTTTGGCATAATAGTATCCTTGGATGAATAGGTACCTGAAGAAGGGCATTTTTAGAAGTTTTGATTAGAGTTCCCTTTAGGTTCAGAGTCCAGACTAGAGGGCCTAGAGTCTTCATTCCTCCACTTTGTCAGGAATGAGAGATTTGCTTAGTGCTCATAGGAGTAGTATAGTGGAAGGGTGTCTGTGACTGGCAGTTGTCTTAGGAAGGGTCCTATCTTCCTACAATAGTTCAAATTTAGAGAGTGAGTTGATGTTATTGCAGACTATCTTTGCATCCTGCTCTGAACCTCTTTACCCAGGCATCTGGCTGTGGAAATTAAGCCTCTAGTGGTGATGATGTGGTAACTGAGAGGGGTGAATAGTGCTGATATAAGATGTGGATTTGAAGGTCCAACTGAAGGAAGACAATTTGAACTCATGAAGGAAAGAACTAACTTCAAATTTGGTTAGTCAATAACTACAGTGATTATCATGATGAGGTCAAGCAGAAAAAAGATTTTTTGTGTGATCACCTTGTCCATTTTGTTGCGAGAACATTCTTTCCATTTCTGGCCAAAGAATTTTGTCACGGGATTGGCCCAGCGCATTTTCAGTCTGCCCAATGGTCGCTTGTGGTCTCAGGGGGTCTAGTCACTAATGCAGGTTGTCCACCTATTGTCTTGCCTGCACACTACATGACCCGCCCATCTCTACTTTGCATCGTACATCACCTGCACTTCATTGGTCACTTCTGTACACCTTCTGATCTCCTCATTTGGTATGTGATCACGGATCGGTGTGATAATTGACATTCATCAAAACTATACCAGGATGGGGGCAGTAGATACAGATTATTTCACTCTCTAATCATTTTTTTAAAAGGCCTGTGTACAAATGAAAGCACTGGAGAGCAGCAGCACCTTCCTTTTACTCTGATTTTGGGGCTACCACTGCCCAGCAGATTTGTCAGGGGAGAAACAAGCCATCTTTGAGCTTCCCTAATGCATTGCCAGGAAAGCGGGAGGGGAAAATGTGCTATCGGTGCTATTTCTTATCTCTCGGCTGGTAGAGGAGGGGTGAGAATCTGGATTGATGTACAATGTACCAGTTCTTTCGGTATTCTGGGATGCAAATCATTCAGTCCCCCAATTTGAAAACATTAATTTATGTTTTTCTTCTACTTTAAGGTGTGGTAATTTCTATACTCTTATTTCCATCAGCCATCCTGTCTTTAAGTCCATATTCTATATTATCCATCCTTTATAGGTGCTGGAAGTAGGGGTGCTGCCACCTCCACTGGCTTGAAGTGGTTTCCATATCATATACAGGGTTTATAATTTGGTTCAATGGCTCTTAGCAGCCCCACTATACAAATTGTTCCAGCACCCTTGTCATCCTTATCGAAAAACGAGGCAAGGTATTAATTTAGTTTTGGGGCAATGCCTAGATTATCTTTAATCTTCCTCCCTTCCTTCCCCCAGCCACACTGCATAGCGGCCCAACCTCATCCTTTCTGACACTTTTTATTTATAGAACTCTAAAATAACTTATTTTAATTTCCTTGGTATAAATTAATTCAGATTGACTTATAGTATGTCTCATTTTATTCCTACATTATCTAACCTCCAAGATGTAGCTTTCTTTGCTGATCAATCCCCTTTTCCATTCCCTATAAGCTCTCTGCTTATTCCCTTTTTGAGGTGGTTATTCATCTAGCTTTTTCTGCATACTATTAACCAAAATCTATCCTTTTGAAATAAAAAACCACAGGTAACAATATGTTTTTGATTATCCTTCCTTTTAAACTCAATTGACTCATGATAACTCAATCCAAATTTAGTTCCTACTACCTGCTCTTTCCACTCCCTTTGTCAAAAGGATGGCAACACCCTCATGGTGTTGTCCAGCATCCCGTCCAGAAAACATAGACTTTGAGAGGACTTTTGATAGCATTCACAGGACCAGTCTATGGCGCATTCTGCGGGCATATGGACTTCCTTTCCATATAATCAACGTAATCAAAAGCTTCTATTTCAACTTTACATGCAGCGTTGATCACAGTGAGCTCAGTTTTGAAGTCAAAACAGGAGTACATCAACGATGTGTCATGTCTGGAATCCTCTTCAACATTGCCATCGACTGGGTAATGTGGCGTACAATAGAAGACATGCCAAGAGGCAGTAAATGGACACTTTTCTTATCCCTTGAAGACCTAGATTTCGCAGATGATGTCACTCTCCTATCACATACCGAACACCATATACAAGAAAAAACAACTCGACTCAATGCATTCAGCCAGCAAATTGGACTGAAAATCAACTGCAATAAGTCAAATATCATGACCTTTAATATTACCTCACCATTACTAGTACAGATAGAGGATTATGTTCTCACCAATGTAGAAACATTCACATACTTGGGCAGCACCATCAGCCAGGATGGTGGAACAAGCCAGGACATTCAGAACAAAATCAATAAACAAGGAACACCTTCAGGAGCTAAAATACAGTCTGGAAATCATCAAAATACAACACTAAAACCAAACCAAATATTTATAAGAGCTACAAACGTTCAACACTACTTTATAGTGCAGAATGCTGGGGAATGAGAAAGTATAACATGTCCAAACTGTCTTCTTCCATACAATCTGCCTCAGAAAATCCTCCGTATCTTTTGGCGCAGAACAATCTCAAAGCAAAATCTGTTGACACAGTGAAGCCAAGAGGATCTGAGCACCATCGTTGCCAGGAGGTGTTGGAGATGGATCAGTCATGTGCTTTGGATGGAAACTGATTCCATCACCAGAGTAGCAATACGATGGACACCTGAAGGCAAGCAAAAACAAGGCCACCCAAAAACAACATGGCGAAGAGCTGTGGAAGCCGAACTGAAAAACCTGGGGCGCAGCTGGGGAACCAATCAATGAAAGACTTGCCAGAAACAGACAGGAGTGGAGGAGCTTCATCACTGCTCTAAACGCCAGAGGCATAATAGGAACATGAATGAATGAAAACCTGCTCTTTTCAGATATTCTCAGTATTTGCCAAAAGCAATTCTAAAATTGTTTCATTTCTTATTAGTTCAGTGATTATTTGATGGAGGATACTGTTGTCTGTCATGTCAAATAATAATTGGGCCCTACCAGTATTAATAGCATTTATTCTCCAATCTGTAGCTGAGCGGTTAAAGTCTCTCATTATTACACAATTCCCAGTAATAATTTTGTCTAATAATATTAACATAATATCTAATAATCTAACATTAGCGAGACCTATCCATATCCAAGTCTGAACCTCAGGGTCTACAGCAGACCTCTAACACTATCCCAATGAAATATTAAAATTCTTCCTCAAAGTGATTTTGACGGAAACAGATTGGTTCATTCACTCCATCATTATTTCTTTACAGTTTAAGGTATCACTGATGTACACAACCACCCCATCACCTTTACTTCTGTCAGAGTTCCTTCCCCACTCTGAACTCTAAGGTACAGATATGGGGACCCGCATGAAAGCCCTCTAAGTTTATTTCTACCAGCTTAGGTTAAAACCTGGTACACTGCCACCACCAAGTGACTTAACAAGAAACAGGGAAAGGACCACTTGGAGTTCCTCTTCCCCCAAAATATCCCCCCAAGCCCTTACACCCCCTTTCCTGGGGAGGCTTGAGAATAATATTCTAACCAATTGGTTACAAAGTGATCAAAGACTCAAACCCTGGGTCTTTGAACAATGGAAAAATTAGTCAGGTTCTTAAAAAAAGGATTTTATTGAAAAGGAAAGGTAAAAATCATCTTTGTAAAATCAGAATGGAAAATAACTTTACAGGGTAATCAGATTCAAAGAGCCCAGAGGAACCCCCTCTAGCCTTAGTTTCAAAGTTACAACAAAACCGGGATAAACATCCCTCTAGCAAAGGGAACATTCACAAGTCGAGAAAACAAAGATAAACTAATACACCTTGCCTGGCTGTTACTTACAAATTTGAAATATGAGAGATTGTTCAGAAAGATTTGGAGAACATGGATTGATGTCCAGTCCCTCTTAGTCCCAAGAGCGAACACCACCAAAACAAAAGAGCACAAACAAAAACATCTCCCCGCCCCCACCACGATTTCAAAGTATCTTGTCCCCTTATTGGTCCTTTGGGTCAGGTGTCAGACAGGTTACTTGAGCTTCTTAACCCTTTATAGGTAAAAGGATTTTGGTGCCTCTGGCCAGGAGGGATTTTATAGTATTGTATACAGGAGGGTTGTTACCCTTCCCTTTATAGTTATAACAACTTCTCCCTCTCAAACAGCATATGCCCTTTGATACCTATATTCCAGTCATGCATGCTATTCCACCATGCTTCTGGAATCCCTATGACATTCAGTTTGACCTCCTAATTCAGTTTGCTAGTCTTGCACAAAATGAAACTTGCAGCTCTACCCTTCTTACACATAGTGTAAATAGTGTTTTGAAGTGCTTTTCCCATACTTAGGGTCTGATTTTCAGAATTGCTGAGCACTTTGGTCTCCAGATGAAGTGCTCAGCACCTTAGAAAAATAGGCCCTTAAATCAAAGATTCATGTTCCCTCTCCCCATTTCTAAAGCTTCTATCACCGTGGTATCTGCAGTTACTCATACAGTAATTATTGACTTTAATGGGAACTATGTACATCCAAACCCAATGCAGAATTTGACCCATTATATGGAGTGTCAGTAAACATTTTAAGGCAATGAAGAAATATTAACTTTTTTTCTTTGATTAGTGAATAAATAAATGGCATATTTTTCCCTATTCGGTATTTTATCAGTATTATAATTTAAACTAGAACTTCTAATAGTAATTATTTAATATCTGTATTTATAGAAATCTGGTTCAGAGTATGTAGATAGTAGGCAGTAGCACAAATTAATATTTACAGAATGCCAATATTCAGTTATCCTTAGAAATTGTTTTTACGTTCCAAAATACTGTAGAACAATGTGTGTTAAGAATTCAGATTTGGGTGTAGGGAGAGAGTTTACTCACAATATAAGAAAATAACCTCTTGTTTATATTCTGATAAATAAAGTCTTATCACATAGCTCAGGTGCAAAGGAAAAGGGACAGTAAGCTAATCATGATTTGTCAAACTGTCATCAGTAAGCAAACTGCAAACCTGATTCTTTTATCTGGCTGGTTTATATTCAGAGTAGGATTTAAAGAGCCTAAACCATTCCCCTTCCCTTCCAACATAAGACAGAGGAGGCTACAGCCTGCTCAGACTTGTGTAAGTAGCCAATGACTCAACAAGGCTGTTCCTCCAGCCTAGTTTCCTCCAGACCCTTCTTCATATGAAGATGAATGGTACAGGAGTTCTTATTTGGCTATACATCACCCAGGATCTTGCATGCTTTGGGAATTCCCAGGTAGCCCTATTAGCTGAAGTTTCAGGCCTTTGTGCCATTGCAAAAAGAGCCACAGCAGAATGGAAAAACTGGACCCAGCATCTGCCTACAGTTACTACACTGTAGTTTGTGAGTTTAACACTGTTTTTTCTTATAAGAGGTATCTCTGGTAACTGTGCTGTAATGATTGAAAAAATATTGGTTTTCTTTTAGTGCTTTGCACTGTGCCCCCGTTTTGCTATTGATTAGTAGAGTAGTACAAAAACAACTGAGATAATTACAACTTCTATTGATAGGTCTCGCCCTTCCGAACTGTTCACTTATTTTAGTCTGTATGTCTGTCTGCAGACTTAAAAACATTGCTTTCATTCACATTCAGAAGGTTATCTCAAGAACTACAGTACAAATTAAAAAATCAAATTAAATTCTGTGGAAACTTATGAGACTGCCACCAGAGTACTGGTAAGTCATACTGTAAACTACTGAATAACTCTTATTCCTGATAGCAACAATACAATCTTGCCTTATAAATTTAGCTATACTAGCAATGGATGTGACTGCTGGCATTTGTTCACCAGGTTCTATTAGAAAAAAAAAAGTACCATTTAATTCAGTTTTTAGACAGGGCCACCCAAAGGATTCAGAGGGCCTGGGGCAAAGCAATTTCGGGGGCCCCTTCCATAAAAAAAAGTTGCAATACTATAGAATACTATATTCTCGTGGAGGCCCCTGTGGGGCCCGGGGCAAATTGCCCCACTTGCTCCCCCCTCTGGGCAGCCCTGCTTTTAGATTCTTTCCCTTTTACTAGAAATTTTGCTTTTCATTATTATTTTGCAAATGGTGCATTTTGCCTCAAAACACCTCAGTGAAAACCATAAAGATTCAAGGCAAGTCATTTTTACTGAGTAACAGTTTTTATAAGTATTTAATTTTTTAAAAAGTGTTTAAGGAAGACTGCTTTGAGTGAAACAGTCCCATTTTTGTGACTTCAAAACAAAATTTAGGGGCCATTGTGACATTCCATTCCATATTTTTCATAAAGATATTGTTATAATATGAACATGGCATAACTAAGATATGTTTGATGCAAGATGGGTCATGTGAGGTATCATTGAAAGGTTATGGTTTACTGAATGTGATTATACAATTTGTATGTATGAATCATTTCTGTATCTGAAGTTAGAAATATTGACTATGTAATAATTACAACTGGGTTTTCAGCTGGGGAGCACCCACCAGACAATATGCAAACAGTCTGGATGGGCCATTAGGAAGGACAATAGGACTTTGAGGATACTAATCTCCCTCTTTCCTGAGAAGTTTCCTGGGAGGCTGCTTTGACACTGCAGGGTCATGTGATTATGTCACCTGGTATAGTATACCATCTTAAAATGCTGGTACTTTTCCATGGGATGGGAAACAAAGGATTCCCGTCATATGCAAATCCGAGTTAATCTAGGCTCTTCTCCACTACCTCCCTGCCCAAGAAGGAAGACTGCTGAAAACACCTGAAGAAACAAAGGAACTAAACTGGGGGAGGCAGGGTCTGAGCCCACGGGAAAAAGGTCAGCCTGTAAAAGGAATCCCTGGAGTTTTAAACTGCAAGCAGTCAGTTTAACTTTAGGAAACTCTGCAACCTGCCTGAAACACCATTTAGGGTGAGAAATTATTATTTGTAGCCAGTATTCCTTAGAGTATTAAGCTTAGTTTGTGTGTTTTCTTTTATTTGCTCTGTAAGCTGCTTTGATCTGTTTGCTGTCCCTTATAATCCTTAAAATTTACCTTTTGTAGTTAATAAACTTGTTTTTTGTTTATTCCAAAACTCAGTTAATACAATTCATGATAGGTGGGGGGAGGGGGGAGAAGAGGGGAAGGGCAGGCAAAAAGCTGTGCATATCTTCATCCACATTGAGGGAGGAGGTGAATTTCATGAGCTTATGCTACATAGATCTCTATACAGTGCAAGACAATATAATTTTGGGTTTACACTTAGAGGGTGTATGTGTGCCAGAGTGCTGGGAAATTCCCCAGGCTGAGTCTTCCCACACAGAGCTGATTGCAGAGTGTATGATTCTACAGCTGGGTGCGTCCCTACCTATTTGTGTGTGTGCAGCAGGACAGGGTGAGGGAGTCCAGGCTGGTGGACTAGGCAGACTCAGTGGGACCCCAGCACATCAGGTGGCACCCCAGAAGGAGGGTCCAACCCTTCACAGCCATATTTTAACCCTCCATCACAGTCCACCCACACTGAACTTCTTAGAGCATTGTAAAGCTGTCAGAAAGCCGTTTAAAGCAACTAGTTGGGAATTGATACTCATGCATTGAGAGAGTTTGCTGTGTTCCAGTGATCCCTGGCTGGCAGAGTACTCTGGTAGTACTAATAGCCAGAATAACTTACAGAAGCTTTGAGGCTGCGCTATGCCTCCTGCTCAGCTATGCCACATATAAATTAGAATTGTGCCCAAAATCTTGAGATTTCATCTGCCTCCTACCTCTCTCTCTCTCTCTTTCTCACACACACACACACACACACACACACACACACACACACTTTATTGCCCTTATTTTGCACAACCCTAATTGGGAGCCAGATCCAAAGCCCAGTGAAGTCATTGGAAAGGCTCCCACTGATTTCAGTGGACCTTCCTATTAATATGTCTCATACCTGATTTCTGTTTTATGCATTGTTGGAAACTAGTTTAACTTTAATTGACTATACTGTCCTGTCCATACAGGGCAAATATATATGCCCTGAAGTCCAATCTTTCTCTGTGCTGCTTGTAAACAAACTGCAGCTTCTTTGTACCCACTTTGACTGCTGCAGAATGGCACCAGAGAGAAGTCAGTACTAATGTCATCACTAATCTCCTCACATTCAAATCAAGCAGCAAGATAAACTTAACAAGAAAACGCAACATGAACAGGCACTTGAGCCTAAAGGGCAACAAAATGGGTCAGAGTCAGACACTGTTCTTGATGCACTGGGGGCTTGTTCATTCTGCAATTCTAATTTAAAGATATCCTTTCATCTAGGTTCATGGGTGGTGGAAGCAGAAAGTGAGGGGGGGATTTTTTTTTCACATCCCATATGCTGGGATTAACTTAATGCTCAACCTATTTCTATTGCATTGTACGAGTAACTTTGAATCATATCAGCATTGTACGCATTGTAAACTAGGGGAAAAAGAAAAATATTAATTTAAAATGTGCTGGACTTTGTGCAAACATTAATGTCACCTTGAATGAATTCTCACTCACACATATTTGATGCATTTACAGTTTATCTGAGACTCAATATTTTAGTGATTCAACAAGTACTATTTGTTTATAAATGAGTGGAAATGCAAACTTCCTAGTTACATAATAATCTCAATAGACATCAAATCATAAAGGAATTGTTTATGTTAGACTCAATTGTACTGTCAGATTCAAAAATATACAACCAATATGTAAATGTGCATGATTTAAAAAAGTGTTTTAGTTCACTGTTTTAAGGTTTGTGTTTTGAGGTGTGCTTTTCTATTTAATTGAGGGAAAAAAGTAGATCTGTGTTACAAGGCCAGTTTTATAATGGATGCCTAGCAGATATTAAAATGTCATATCAATTTAAGGTCCTTAAAAACATCAATGTGAAATCCAGTGATTCTAATGAATTCTAATTAGAAGTTTTTATGACAAATTTGATTAGAAGAGGTAATCTAATCAGAACTCTTTTTAGGTTCTTAGATCATCACTGTTGTATCCTTTCTCCCATGCATTAATTCTGCTTCAGCACAGGAGACATAGGTGCTGGAACGAGGGGTTCTACCACACCCCTAGCTTGAAGTGGTTTCCATCATGTACAGGGTTTACAGTTTGGTTCAATGGCTTTCAACACCTCCACTCTACAAATTGCTCCAGCATCCCTAACAGAAGGATGGACAGAGGGCCACTTGAGGTTCCTTCCAGCACTACACTTCTCCGATTAAATGATGTGACAAAGTTTAGTCACGTGTGGTTCATTCTTCCTTACCAGGGGAAAAGTTATGCGAGTAATGATGTGAGTTGTTTCCTTAATAAATTCTATGTGTTTATATTAGCAAAGAAAAGGTTGAAGAATTGTGCCATACAGTGTGGGTAGAGGTGTTGATTGTTGCAGTGGTCCTGATTTTCCACAATGTAGGGGTCCCTATATTTCTAAAATAGATTTGATTAATGTTTTTCATCTTAATGGAAGGCACTGGTGGGAATCTATATGGGGGGGGGGGAAGGAGGTGAAGGTTTTTGTGGGGTGGGAGTTATGATTGTCCTTGTCTTTTGTAATTAAATATGCTGATAAATATTAACACAAAAAGAAATCCCCTATCCCCAGACACCAATTTAGAAACAAAGTACAGTCATTTAAACATGTCATCTACTGAAATAGCCATCTTTGGGACAGGTTAGTTACAGCTGCTGTTCAAATGGTCGAAATAAATAAGTCAATAATAAGTGATCTGTTCATAAACTTACACATGGAAGATTGAATTTGGAATAGGGAAGGAGAAATGATACATTAGCTCTAAGGACTAGATGCAGAGGGATTTATGTGGCCTTGTGCATGCCCACCAGTGGAAACTTAGGTTCAAGTCCCTGCTCCAAGGAATATTTAATTTATACACAGTGGAACAGCTCTGATGAGAGAGAGACCCACCCCACAATAGTCAGAAGCCTGACAGTTATGGCACTCACTTGGGAGGTGGGAGACGAGTCCCTGCTCCATCAGGCAGATTAGGGATTCAGACCAGGGTCTTCCATAGCCCAGGTGAATGTTCTGACCTTTGGGGTATTGGCTATAATGGGATGGATCTCTCCCACAGAAAGGCTGACCTGGCACAGCCACCAACTTCTAGCAGAAGGTTCATGACTGAGAATCCTAAACTGAGATTTACCAGAGTGAGGTGTCTTTGAGGGACCTAATGCCCTCAGCAAAGTGAGTTTGGTGCAGAAGCACCTTTGTGGACCTGGGCCATAAGGACCACCCTTTCCCTCTGCATTTTGCTTCTGGCTGTCTAAGGTGGCTTCCCACTCAGGTTGCTGGCTCTGAGAATTCCTTTCTGAGGCACTTATCTCTCCCCATACAATCAGGGCCGGCTCCAGGGTTTTGGCCACCCCAAGCAGCCAAAAAAAAAAAAAAAAAAATCCACGGTCGCGATCTGCGGCGGCAATTTGGCGGGAGGTCCTTCGCTCCGAGCGGGAGTGAGGGACCATCCGCCAAATTGCCTCTGAATATCTGGATGTGCCGCCCCTCTCCGGAGCAGCCGCCCCAATCACCTGCTTGCCAGGCTGGTGCCTGGAGACGTCCCTGCATACAATGCATGAAGAGCCTGGGTGGCTAAATCAGGGCTGTGAATTCCACTGGGAATTCCACAGTCTGCCTAGGGTGCAATGTAATGTGTAAATCCCCTTTGTCAATGTATCCCTAAACACATTAAAGGAATCATCGAACTAACTAAACTAACCCAGAATTTTATATAAGCAAAAATATTTTTCTACCTTGGATTTATCTTAACTGCATTTGAGATTTAATTTCTGTTATTTGCTATAGAAACAATAAGAAAATAATCTACAGTTTTCCCACAAAATCCCAACTCTGTCTATTCCAGAAGTCTTAACAGCTCTCTCACATCTCCCCAAATCCCAGACAACTGACCCATCTCTTTACACAAAAGCCTCACTCTAGTCACTCTTCCCCCAATCTCTTACCACTTTATAATCCCCACCCAAACAACCTTATTACCATGTGTCCCCTCATATCCTCAATTCCATTATCCATCTTCCAAAATCCCTTCACTTGCTTTTACCCTGAGACCCAACCACTTGACTCTGTTCCTTGAACATCTCCACCCCTAACGTATCATCTTTCACTTTTGCACCTTCTTCCCCAAGTTGTTGTCCATGCTGTTGCCTTCATGTCTTTTCACTCCTTAACTTCTGCATACCTATTAGATTACTCCTTCCCACAATATACTGGGGAGAGCTAATAGCACCTACTAAGTCAGCTTCCTGCTGACTGTCCCCTTTGCCACAGCTGGGGGCAGGGAACAGATTTGACTTCCAGGCCTTGTACAACAATAGTTAATAGCCCAGTAAAGTGGAAAGGACATGGCAATGGCAGCTGATGAGTTGATTCTGCGTGATGGTCTCCTGCATTTCCAGTAAGAATCAATGGAAGGAAGGCAACAACAATTTGTTATCCTCTCCTGTCACTCTTGTAAGCAGGTCCTTGTGAGCCCGAGCTGTATAAAGGGAAGCCAAAGAGTTCTATGCATGCTTGATTGTTAAGGAGTGAATTTGTGCAGATTTTTTGTGTGTAAGCAATTACTGCAATTGTATGTGCAAATCAATTATCTGCATACATAAATATGTTATAGTTCATGTGCACATGTAGCCAAACTGCACACACAAAAGTAGGTATGCAAACCGGCATGCAGGCATGCACGAGGATCTCGTGTTCTCCTTTTAACAATCTGGCCCTATAAGTTCTTTTTAAACAGTGTTTTCTCAGTTGGAAGCATGAGCTATAAGGATATTAGGAAAGGTAGACAGAGTTGCAAAGAATATAAAGCAAAAGCCAAAGTCTGACTCATAATATACTTAACCTGTGTGCATAGGTTTGTCTATCTTCTTGAATAGGCATTCAGGAGAGGAAAGATACCCAGGAAACTGTTTTATTTAACAAAAGTTTATTTTTTTAATGGGAGGATTCAGAGGAGCTACCTGAAAATGTTCCATATCAAGCATTGCTATCTACCTTCCATTCATAGTAATGTATCTTATATCTATAAATGTATGTTCACTGTGTCTTATCCACATTTTCTTTGTTGTGTTTCTAGTTTCCCCAGGTCAAAGTAACTCAATGGCAGCACACACATCCAGTGGAAGAATAATGTGCATATAGTAGTTACAGGCCAGATCTGAGCTGGTGAAAGCTGGCGCAGCTCCATTGAAGTTGGAACTACATCAATTTACACAAGCTGAAGAGCTAATCTTCCATTTCCATTTACGCAATGAATTAATAATTTTCTTCCTAAATGATACTTGGTTTAGAGAACTGGCTGCTGCCATCTGGGATCTTTGTTCAGTGTAAGTGGTACTATGATGTAATCAGATCAGGACTTCTTACAAGAAGAAATCTTCCCAGAACTTTCTCACTTTCAACATTCCCTACAATTATTTGAAATCAAATGTTCACTGCAATTTGCCAAACAATTTCCATTACACTGTAACTTAGTCCCCCTACCCTCTTCCTAGCATTTGCAAGTGTTGCCAGTTGTTACTGTGAATCATCAAAGCTAAAGTTGGTTGAGTATGGGGAGTGAGGAAAAAGCAAACTGATTTTTAAATATTTTCACAACTAAGAACACTGGAGTTTGATTTGCCGTGACTGATTCCTGTGGTCATATTATATTTTGTTATTGAAAATTCAGGTGCCTGTATTCATTAAGATGGTACATAGATAATGTAAGTGCCACCAATTTTAGAACAAACTATTGTTTGTTACTCAGGCAACAGAAACAATAACATGTGACTTACAGGATCAATCATATGAAATAATGTATATTCAAAGTAGACAACTTATGCCCAAACAATAGTTGAAAATTAATCAAAGTCACTTGATAAATATTTAAAATAAACAATGGAACAAACATTATTTGTGAAGAAGTTAATATAAAAATAAGGCTAACATCTATAATGAATGCTCTTTGTTGCTTGGATGTAACATTACTATCATCTTAAAAAAATGACTTCAGAATAAGATGAGGTTCTTTACAGAATTGTCTCTTTTGCTCTGCTCTTTACTCATTTCCCTTTCCACAAACTATTGTCCATCATGACTACATAGGTTTTGTTTTTTTCCCATCACTGAAATTAATTTCTGGTTTATCGTTCACCTTGTATTTTTCAAAAACCTGCATTGGGGGGCGGGGGCGGGGGAAACAGCCCAACAAAATTCATTCTCTAATTTTACTTGAGCTTATCTAATTTCCAATCACCGTAGCAACTAGGCATCTTACACAACATGAGGTAAAGTAAAATAAAGTAGTTCAGTTATTTTATGCTACGTTTCCAAGTGGGGTTATTTCATGTGGAACTAACATTATTCCTTTTCCTTTGCATCCAGCTGATCAAACTGTAACATAGCCTTGGTCTCAGCTAATCGGAGAAGCATATTCAAGTGTGTTTTAGATGGTTCTCAACTGTATTTGATTCATTATACTTAGTACTAAACCCAAACCTTCCAACCAGACTAGACTGCTGAGATTCTCCAGGCAATGGTAGTTTAAATATGTTGCTTCCTGGGGCTACTTGAAAAATCAGAACCAGATAGGCTTCCCCCTTCCCCGGGAAGGAAAAATGACTCTTTCAGCAAGTTCCATAAACAATAACTTTGGCTCACGGGCTTAGCAGTACCAATCCATAATGCATGAAGAAAAAGTCTGGATAAATTGTGTCTGTATGAGAGTGTAATATATGGATTTGCATATGATTTGTAAAGGTCTAATTGTTCAATCCATTCAAAAACCCAAATCTGCAACTAAGATTTTAAATCCATTTATTTAATATGTAAATATCACTAATATAAATGCTAACAAATATTATGCACTGTAACTTTATAATCTGCCCGAGTTAAAGGGCAGCACTTAGCTACGTTGCCCCAGGAAAAGACGAGGGGATAAACTGAGATTCAGTCACAATTCATTCTCTGCTTCTGTCCTTGCTTCAAGTTACATGCTACTCTGTCAGTCCAGCAGCACTAAGTTAGTATGTGTGTGGGGGCAGAGGGGCATGGGCAGGGAGAGGGCAGAGCCAAAGCTCCATCCATTCTCTGTCCTTGCCTGCCCATCTAAAAGAAAGGGAGAGTAGATTCATTCATGTTGTGATTTGCAATATGATTAGCTTGTGCGGAAGAGTATAGAAGCCTAGTCTCTCCCCCACCCCCGCCCTCATTAGGGCTCCAGGGCTGTGTACCTTCTTCTATAGTGCCCATACCCTGTCAGTCTGACAGATGCCCCAAAAGAGGTATATATTGATTCCAAATCAGCTTTTTGGGGACAATACATTCATTAAGACAGAGAGATTCATATTTTTTATCATACTATGTCTTCAGGTTTGATGTTATATTTAAGATTTGCCCCAGAGAATCAGACATGTCACAGAGGACTTAAATTTTCCTGGATCTTTTGTTCTTTGGTAAGCATATAGGGTATGTTACACTTTTTTGTTTGTTTGTTTAATTAAACTTCCAGAGAGATCGGAGAATATGAAAAAGAGGTACTTTAAAGGAAAACACTATGGTAAACTCCATTTACTGAGAAGGAAACTAATTGGAAGTAGGGCTGTCGATTAATCTTAGTTAACACGTGGTTAACTGAAAAAAATTAATTGTGATTAATCACAGTTTTAATCACACTGTTAAACAATAGAATGCCAATTGAAATTTATTAGATTTTTTTGGATGTTTTCCCATCTATATTGTATTCTGTGCTGTACTTGAAATCAAAGTATATATTATTTTTATTACAAATATTTGCACTGTAAAAATGTTAAGAAATTGTATTTTTCAATTCACTTCATACAAATACTGTAGTGCAATCTCTTGTTGTGAAAGTGCAATTTACAAATGTAGGTTTTTTTTGTTACACAACTGCACTCAAAAACAAAGCAATGTAAAATTTCAGAGCCTACAAGTCCACTCAGTCCTACTTCTTATTCAGCCAATTGCTAAGAGAAATAAGTTTGTTTACATTTACAAGAGATAATACTGCCCTCTTCTTATTTATAATATCACTAGAAAGCGAGTACAAGCATTTGCATGGCACTTTTGTAGCTGGCATTGCAAGGTATTTACATAGCAGATACGCTAAACATTCGTATGCCCCTTCATGCTTCGGCCACCATTACAGAGGACATGCTTCCATGCTGATGACAATCGTTAAAAAATAATGTGCTAATTAAATTTGTGACTGAACTCCTTCGGGGATAATTGTATATCCCCTGATCTGTTTTACCTGCATTCTGCCATATATTTCATGTTATAGCAGTCTCGGATGATGACCAAGCACATGTTGTTCATTTTAGGAAAACTTTCAGTGCAGATTTGACAAAACACAAAATACTGCTTTGGATTGTTATCGAGCAGAACCCGTCATCAGCATGAATGCATGTCCTAGTGCGGCAAGATATTTACATGCCAGATGCACTAGAATGCCATGTGAATGCTTGTTCGCACCTTCAGGTGACATTGTAAACAAGAAGCAGGTAGCATTATCTTCTGCAAATGTAAACAAACTTGTTGTCTGAGAGACTAGCTGAACACGAAATAGTACTGAGTGGACTTGCAGGCTCTAAAATTTTACATTGTTTTATTTTGGAATGCAGGGTTTTTTTGTACCTAATTCTACATTTGTAAGTTCAACTGATGATAAACAGATTGCACTACAGTACTGTTATTAAGTGAACTGAAAAATACTATTTCTTGTTTTTTTTTTTACAGTGCAAATACTTGTAATAAAAAACAAAAATAAAATGAACACTGTACACTTTTTTCTATGTTGTAATTGAAATCAATATATTTAAAAATGTAGAAAACATCCAAAAATATTTAAGTTAATGGTATTCTATTATTGTTTAACAGTGTGATTAAAGATTTGAAGATATTCCTAATTGGAAGATATTCCTTTTAAAAAGTAGAATATTCCAAAAACTGTATTTGTATTCTATACTGAAGCACCCTGCATATTTGTATTGCTCTTGATGTTTATTTAAAAAGGCTGCTATATAGCAGAATTTTATTACTACTTGTCCATCTTTTGAGACAACCACCAACAAATGTGTACCATTCTGAAGAGAATGAAAATATGAAGAGTATGTTTTGTATAAGAGCAAATGATAAGAAATCATTTTCACATTTTTATGAGTTGCTTCTAAACGCTGGATTAGGAAGTCAGATCATAGAGGCTTTAATGTATCATGGAAAATGTCTGGAGTGCAGACATATGCTTTTCATTATGCATATTCAAGAGAGAAGAACAGGAGTACTTGTGGCACCTTAGAAACTAAGAAAGAGACATTTCCAGTATCAGGAAGGCATCCATTTGTTTTTAAGCAAAAAAAAAAAAAAAAAAAATTCAGGACAATGTAGACAACATTTGTGGTTGTAAGCTCTGTTTTTTGTTTGTTTGTTTGTTTGTTTGATTTTTACTTCAACCCTGAGATCAGCAACACTGTTAAAAGCCATAATCTAGTTTCCTGTCCACTCCTCAGTAAAGGGCAAATAACATCATGAAATATTTTTTTTTTAAAAGGGGTCCCTTTATTCATTGCGACATAGATTAGTGAGATGGCTCCCCTAGCAGTAACTCCTCTTGTCCATCCAAGGGTGTCCTGCTGGGGGCAGCAACCCAAGACTGGTAGGCTCCTGAGAAACATTTCTGTGAGCTATATTCCATGCAAATACTCAAGCTGGTGTTCTTGCCTTTGTAAAGAACTGTGGCCATATTGCTATAGGAAGAGCTAGAGAAAAGCAGTAGAAATTTGTTTGTGGAACGTGTATTTTGCTCTATGGACAATTACCTTTCATTGGGTTGAAAATAAAAATGGTTTTGATTACATAGAATTAACTGCAGTTGAAAATAGAGAAAAGATAGCAGAATAAGAAGGATGCCTATCTAAGCATGTACTGTGTGCCAGTTCAAAACTCTAAATTTATCCATGCTAAATTTCCATTTAGATATATAGAAGTCATTGGACTGTTTCCTCTATTCTTGCTACCTTTGAGCTACTTGGCTCAAAGTAGAAAAAAATAAGAGCAGGATTATGACATAATGGAAGTTATTTATCAGCACTGTCAAGGTGTATGTTCAGAAGTAGTAAAAGACATTTAGAGATTTATCATCTACAGGTAAAAACTGTGCATTTTGCAACAACGGCAAGATTATGGTGAGTGCTACAAGAGTCTGCTAGGGAGGAGAGAGCAAAAGAGGCTTTTCCCTGTCATATCTGTACTGGAAGCAGTCATGATGTTCCTGGATGCACTAATGAGTGCAACATTGGGAACTCTTCTCTCCTCCACTCCCAGCAGCATTTACTAGCAATGCTGGGTAGGACTGGGCAGTAGCAATGACCTCAAACACCTTATTCAACCACAGCACAAGCAGGGAAGTGGTGGACCACTTTATTTAAAGTGTAATAATGTTCTCTTTGTCATGCTGCTCAGACTACTAGTAGTATCATTATCCTTCTTTCAGACACTGCTGGAACATGCTATCCTCCCTCCAGTATTTGAGAGAGACTGAGGGAAATAATTTGTCCCCAAAGGAAGGTGACCCAATCTTTATTTTCACCTAAAACCAAAACAAACTATGTAAAATGGAACATTTGGGGGGTGGGGCTGTCCCTTAAAGAGTTTGTTACAGTGATACCTTGACATGTGAGTACTCACCCAGAATGTGGGAAATTCCTAGTTCAAGTTCCCCTCACCTCAGGTGAGTGCTCCAACCACTAGGCTATAGAGTCATTCTAATTCTTTCACTGTCCTATTCAATTATTTGATTAAATTAGATTATCAAGGAAAGTTTAAGGGATACCCACATCAGAATATTTTATATCCTAATGTTTAGGCCACTCGCCTGAGAGGCATTGGAAACCAGTTCAAATGTTTTCTGCCCCTCAGGAGGAAGGTGGGCTTGAACTGGGAACCTCCCACATCCTCGAGAGTACCCTAGCTATTAGACTAAAGGTTAAAGGGAAGTCCTCCTGTTGTTTGTGGATTCGCCTGAGGGGCTTGACCTAGTTGGCATCCTCTGATGAAAACCTACCAGATTGGGCCCTCCCCTGCATATGACAGAGGTGGCTGATTTTCCATTTGTGACTTGGTCTGGGGCTTAGGCAGGAGACAGGCATCCAAATGCTTAGAGTCAGACTGCAATGGGCATGCCCACAGGTAAAAATTGAGACAGGAGTTTAGGCACTTATAGAGTTAGGCAGCAACTGAGCAGGAGTTTTGGGGATTGCAGTGGTGCTTAAAAAAATAGATACAGGTACTTAAGTACCTTTGTGGACCACATCCTCAAGTGAGACACAGAGACCACCACCAGTCTTCCAGTATTACAGTCTTCCTGGCTTCAACAGTTCTCCTTGACTGGGCTTAGAGCCTACAGTTATCCCCCCCCCCTCCCCATTAAGTCTGTTTATTTTTTTGCAGGTGGATTTAATAACCACAGGTGCCTGTTCCCTTCATCCAATTAGTGAACAGTAAAGGTATGTTTTAGTCACAGGTATTTTTAGTAAAAGTCATGGACATCACTGGCAGTAAACAAAAATTCATGGCCCATGACTTGTACTATACACCAGATTAAATCTTGGGTGCTTGGGAAGAGGGGCCAGATGGTGGCTCGAGACTGCCCCAGCAGCGGCCAGTGCAGCTGGCCCAGCAGCTGTCCGAGCTGCTCAGGAAGTCCTGGAGCCAGCTGCATCAGACACTGCAGAAGTCCCAGAGGTCCCAGAAAGTCATGGAATCTGTGACTTCTGTGACAGACTCGCAGCCTTAGTGAACAGGGGTGGCTGGTCTCAGCCCCTTAAAGGGCAGGCCACTGTTACTAACTTTTCTACCTATACGTAATGTTCAAAACTTAACAAAACTGAACCAGGATTTATTTGCTGCCAGAAAGTAAAGAATGCAAATTTTATAAAGTATTCAATATTTAACTTTAAAATTCCCTTTAAAAGTTGAAAGTATAACAGACATTTTTTTTAAATGGATGGACCAGTTTGTAAAGTTCTTCATAATCATCTCTGGCTGTTTTTAGAGGACAGTACATACTAGGATATAAAATGGATGGAAACAATGTCTGATTTACAGCATATTATTAAATTATAGTCTGTCTCTCTCTACTCCCCTTGACCTACTAGAGCAAAGTGTGGCAAGAATATTTTCTCTACAATATTTTGTCACTCTCTATGTGAGAGAAAACATACATTTCATGGTCAAAAAATTGTATTAAATCCCATCAGTGATATCAAACCAAGACACAATGCCTCAGATAATGAGAGCTAATTAACTGTCCTCATGCTTATGCCCAAATTATACTTGACCTAACCTCCCAATTATTGTTTCTTTCTCTAGCCTGCAATTCAAACAGAAACAAACTGAATACTCAATTGCTTTTAAAAAGTAGCAGCTAAAAAGCAGAGTTATTTATTTATTTATTTATTAATTAAATAAAAACTCTTTACTTTGCTTCACCTTTCCTTGGATGAAATTTTGGTCCCACTGAAGTCAATGGCAAAACTCCCATTGACTTGAGTGGGGCCAGGATGTTACCCTGTGTGTTTTACTATACTAGTGCTCAGCTTTTTATAGATATATTTCCAGTTAGCTAGGCATAGGTATATGAACTTCTATAAGCTGTGCAAATCAATTGAGTTCATTTGTCCTGTTAACGTGCAGAAGATAATCTTTAGCATATGGTATTTCTTTCTGTTTTCAGTTCCAGTAGCACTCTTATTCCTCAAAAATATGGAAATAATGGTGCGAGTAGTGACCAGGGGTTTTTGACACATTAAATACGAGTAGTTTGATTTTCTTCTTTGTAGGTACCTACACATCTATTTACATCTCAATTAAAACAAATAAAATAATAGGCAGTCCTTTTCAGTTTTAATAAGAGCAAAGCTGACCTTCTGCCCAAGTCTCCAGGTGAAGTGTCTTGGAGGTCTGTAGAAGTTTGAATAACATTTTTGTTCCTATTTTCCTGGACTTCATGACTCCAGAGGGAAGTGGAATGGAAGAGCCAAAATAGCATCCCCCCCAAATAAATAAATAAATAAATAAATAAAATTAGTATATTGCTGGCCTTACTAAAAAGTAAGAACCACTAGAAATCTCTCAAGAACACTTCTTCTCATAAATTCTCAGTATTCGTATATCCAGGAAATACAATTAATTGGGGCATGGTACACATTTTTTCTTTTGCATTTCTGGAGGGGAGGAGGGGAATCTAAAGTAGCATATTAAAAGGTTAGTGAAACAGCAGCAAATTTTGGCTGCTAATTCCTGGCCCTGCCCCGGTTTGCTTTGTTATACTAGTTAGGTCAAGATACAGTTTTTCCATATGTAATACCAAAAACAGAACATGTCCACCATATCAAGTGTTTGGAGATTAAAGGTTGTCTATATTTGCAAAATACTAATAGTAGTACTTTAACCATTGAATCTTTTAAAGATAGTGCATTACTAGTTGCAAGGGGATTTAGAGGGGAATTGTAATGCCTTTCCATGTCAGCCAGCCTACCCTAACAGACAAGTGACTAAGAGTCATCTCAAAGACTTGTTGCAAGAGTCTGTGAGAGCACCTGTTTAGTTCATGATATGATGAAATATTCCTAGTGTGACCCATTAAAAAAAATATCCAAGTGATTTATTTTGTTTATGTATATAGTTTTAATTATGGTAGATGGGTTTAAGACAAAATCTGAATCCTACAACTGGATTTTGTTAAGAGGTGTTCAGCTATCAGGATTTGATCAGGAACAGTTTAAAGATAGTGGCCTATTGCAAAATTTGGATATAGGTTTAATGTTATATTCTGACAAGTAAGCCAGAAAGATTACCCTTTACCAAAGTGAAAGAGCAATTATGAAGATTCTCAGTGAAGTCCTAAAATAAAACTTTTGCCATTGACTTCAATGAGGCCAGGACTCACCCATTAATTCTGCCTAGCAAATTGACAGCTAGGTTTAAGGAGGAACCCATCTCCTTCACAGACAATGGGGAGGAAACATATATAGGACAGTAGTTTCATGATGTAGTCTTGTGCCCAGGTTATGGATGCAACTCCTGGGGTGACCCAGTCTCACATGGCAAATGCCTTAAAAGATAAGGTCTTTCTTTCCAAGAAAATAGTTATGTGTAATATGCTATAGGATATAAAAAGATGGACTTCCAGAATTAGAGACTTGTCAATTTCTTGAAACTCTAAATTCCATATTATTTGATTGATGATTGATTTCTTTGTTCATGTCTCATGATTCTATACCTTCCTGTGGATATTTTTAATACTGAAATTATTTGGTTTCTACTGGTAGTTTTTCCACCAACATTTTATTTCAAGCTGATTTTATTTCAGTGAGATCCATCCATGTTTACTGTATGTTCCTTTTGGTAATGGAAGACATTTCAAATGCAGTGTTTTAGAGATCAGCTAATATAAAAAAATGGTCCATTTTCATTGTTAAGTGGATATGCCAAGAGTTTTAAAACAATGAAGAAAATTCTGTACAGAGTCTAACTACATATTTTAGATGCATTGAAAATTAATAATTACATTTTATACTAGTAACTGACATTCATCTTACTCAGTCAATAGTTGTTTTGCCAGTTTAAGGCCTGATTCTGCAATGTGCTGAGCATCTTCAAACCCCATTAATTCCAGTAAGAGTTGAGGGTACTAAGCACCTCGGTTAAGGGCTATAGAACTTTTAACATTTTAATCCTGATCTTAGTATTTAAAAATTGGTGGGTTTAGAAGTTCTCAGCAGCTGAATTAATAGTAAGAGTTTCGAAACATTAACTCGGGACAGATTAATTTAAGATTTATTCCCTCTTCGGTGTAGTTCTGTGCATGCTTCAGCATTGTATGGTACTGTAATATAAACTGCCAAACAGGTAATGAAGGATAACTATGAACACCAAGTGAAAAAAAAGGCTTCCCTTTAAGGCTTCAGTTAGAGAGCCCCAGTGCACTCATAACTTAACAAAAGAACTGGCTTAGTATAGAAAGTGACAGATTGTTATAAGATCTAAGATACCTAGCTTTCACTGTTATATATGTAAGCCAACAGCAGCAAAATTGCATGATTTGATCACCCCACAGCTAGTGCAAGAACTGGCAGAGAGACAGCCCAAATTTCTTTCATTTTTCTAACTACCTATGGCTTTCGGCTTACTGATGAAAGAGAATGTTAGAGCAAGACAGACATTAGTCAAAGAACATTTTCTTTTTAAAAAAGTGTTGCACTCAATAAAATTCAACATGAGAGGAGATATTTCAGCAATATCAAAGTCACCTGCAGCACAGAAGAAACTCAAAATTGTAAATAATTCTGGCTTTGTTGAGCAACAGGTTTGACTATAACTGGAACACTGTTGCTTTGCTCCCAGGAAACTGAAAGAAGAATTAGTTGGTAAATACAAACACTAACATTAAAACATTAAGGCGGAGAGATGAAGCACTCAAGACAGAGTGAAAGAAAAGATATATGGTTTCTCGGTCTGCCCAGTCTCCAGCAGCAGGGAAAGGTGGGTTGTTAGGGTGGGATTTATGAAGGGACTTAAGCATTGCAGCACTGAAACTTACTGCATCACCTAGAAAAAAAATCACAGGAATACCACTGTAATTGACAACATTGAATTAGATACCTAGGCCTCCTAATAATGAATTGGGAGAGATAGGTGCCTAAGAATCCAATCCAGAAAAAGGCCCCACTTGAACTAGCCAATAGGAGATGATGACAAGAGGAGTGTGTGCTATGCCTAATTACTTCATAATCGGATCTCTCAGTCCTTGTTATCAAAGGAAACCTGCAAAATACCCCCAAAAGACAAGCCTCGGAGCTTAAATTCATAACTTTGCTGGACACTAGCAGTTATGGTCTTAATCAAGACTGAATTTATGGTTTAGTACAACAATCTGTAACCCACTAGCCCTCCTTTTTTGTTCTATGACTGCAGAGGTGTTAACTGGCCACCTCACCTCATCCTTTACAGTGTGTTAACTTATGCTAAACTATTTGTTCCATCTTGTGTTTAGCTGTGACAATGGGAACCTTTTCTAGACCTGAAGAAGAGCTCTGTATCTCAAAAGCTTCTTTCACCAACAGAAGTTGGTTTAATAAAAGATCTTACCTCAACCGTCTTCTCTCTCCCCAACATGTCAACTAAGGAAATGTATACATTACAGTGTACTCTGGATTTGAAAATAGCACATCCTAGACTGAAGAGACACTAAATAGAAAACTTCACAAGAGACAGTCAACAACTAAATAATTGGAAGTTTTGCTCTATTTTAAAACATCATTGACACTAGAGCTCATAACTAGAAGTTAATTACGTTTATTGCCTATTTCTTTATGCAACTGATGCATGTTAGAAAATAATGGTTATAACTCAGAAAAACTACTGATTAAAATGAATAAATCCTGAGACACTCTTGTGTTTTAAATGCTTTAAAATGTATATAAAATACCTAACCAACCCAAAAACATGAAAATGTTAATCTCAAGATTAACACATTCACATGCATATTAATAAATCATATCCTTTTGTTTTTGCTAAGTTTGCACTAATTTAGCCATCAGCAGCACATATCTACATAAGGTGGGCAGAATTGTACTTTTGAGTGGAACTAAGATTTGTTGGTATTTGCTTATATGCTTTGAAAATTGAAGCAGAATTCCATCAAAATGCAAATACAAATTTGTGAAATTGTAAAGCAGTGGTTCTCAAACTAGGGCCTCCGCTTGTTCAGGGAAAGCCCCTGGTGGGCCGGGCCAGTTTGTTTACCTGCTGCGTCTGCAGGTCCGGCCGATTGCGGCTCCCACTGGCTGCGGTTCGCCGCTCCAGGCCAATGGGGGCTGCAGGAAGGGCGGCCAGCATGTCCCTCAGCCCGCAACGCTTCCTGCAGCCCTCATTGGCCTGGGGTGGTGAACTGCGGCCAGTGGGAGCCACAATTGGCTGAACCTGCAGACACAGCAGGTAAACAAACCGTCCCGGCCCACCAGGGGCTTTCCCTGAACAAGCGGCGGCCCTAGTTTGAGAACCACTCTTGTAAAGGAACTGTATCTCAAAAATTTAGAACAATTACTTTAGCAACAAGCCAAAGACATGAAACCTACATGTATGTTTCTTGCTACTCACTAAGTTATATTATCAATAATAAGGCAGAAATGTCCAGTAAATACTTTTTCAGTATTTGGTAAAAAAGATGTAGTCATATAACATGATGATGAAAACACTTTCCATTCTACTAGTATCTCAGGAGGATGCTAAAGAGCAACTACTACTAAAGTTGGACATTTTTATATTAGCTGTTCCAGATAGCTTGCATCCAAGAGTTTTAAGAGAGCTGACTGAGGAGCTCTCTGGACCATTAGTGTTGATTTTCAATAAGTCTTGGAACACCAGGGAAGTCCCAGAAGTGGTACCATACAGCAAGACAAGGTAAGTGAGCCAATATCTTTTGTTGGACAAACTTCTGTTGGTGAAGGAGACAAGCTTTTAAGCTACACAGAGCCCTTATTTAGGTCAAAAGTTGGTCCTATAAAAGATTATTTCACTCACCTTACCTCTTAAATATCATGGGACTAACACTGCTATAACAAATTGGTACCATATGACATTGATTAAAATATTAAGGTGTAATATATTAAATGAAGTAAAAACTGGTTGATAGGTCTTAAATGTAATTGTAAATGGAGAATTATCAAATGTGTATATTTCTAGTGGGGTCCCAAAAGGACTGGTTCTTCACCCTATGTTATGTAACATTTTTAACAATGAACTGGAAGAAAACTTTGTAAAAAATCACTGAAAGTTTGCAGATGACAAGAATTGGGAGGGGGTAAATAATGAAGAGGACAGGTCACTTATACAGAATGATATGGAATGCTTGGTAAGCAAGGTGCAAGCATGCAATATGCATTTTAATATGGCTACATGTAAATGTATACATCTAGCAATAAATAACGTAGGCCATAATTACATAATTGGGGCTCTATTCTAGGAAGCAGTGCTTCTGAAAAAAGTTAGGGGCAATGGATAATCAGCTGAATTTGAACTCCCAGTGTGTGAACATAAGTGCTAATGCTATCCTTGCATACATTAACAGGGCAATCTCAAGGAGGAGTAGGGAGGTTTTTCATCTCTGTATTTGACAATGGTGTGACTGCTGCTGGAATACTGTGACTTGTTCTAGTGTCCACAATTCAAGAAGGGTCTTGAGAAATGGACGAGGGTACAAAGACAAGCCATCAGAATGATTAAATGATTAGAAAACATGCATTAGTGACAGACTGAAAGAGCTCAATCTATTTAACTGAACAATAAGAATGTTAAGGGGTATCTTGATTAGCCTATATGAATACCCGCATGGGTGTGGTCAGAGGCTACCGGTGTGGAGCTTCTGCTTTCTCCTGTTGATATCACTCGGCTGCATGCATGTGTTCCCTCTGTGTGCTGCCCCAGCTCTGCGCAGATAGCTGACACAGCAGACCCAACGAGAACCCCCAATGACCACAGAGTCTAGTAAGGTACAAAGGCACCTCGGCCAGGTTTATTGCGATCTCGGACACAATTGCATTTCCCTGTAGGTTTCTGAGCCTAATTCAGGGCATACTACAAGAAGGTGCCTCTTGGCAAGGACCCGGCTCAGTGGCGGACTTTCCACTGCCCCCGCGGACACCAAAGACACCACCCCAGGGATACATTCTTATACACAGGTACAAACAAGTTACACATCATTCCTGACGTATTGAGGTACAACCCCTCTACGTAGCAAGGTACAATCCCTCTACGTAGTAAGGTGCCGCCTCTCACCTTGTACATGTTGGTTCGATCAAAACAACTCTATCCATCATTTTACCCTTTTTACCCTGTCATTGGGATGGGTCGGCCTGTTCCTTGTTATCTGTGGAATGTTCCAGTATAGTGTATGTTCTGATATCTGGTGTCCCGTACCTTTTAGGTATGTCTCTTTTTGCAGCATCAGCCCTTTCCTTGCCAGCTTCTGTAAGCAGGGCCTGCTTCTGGCTCACAGATTAACTTTGCTTTATGTTAGTAAAGTCTTGACCATTACTTTAGTTCAGGCCTTAGGCCTCAAATCAGGCCTCTGATACCAAGGTTTATATCTCAGGGCCTCCTCTTACTACAATGGGTATTATTATTTTATAATGGGCTCTTCAATCTAGCAAAACACATATAACCCAATCCAAATGCTGGAAGTTGAAGCTAGACAAATTAAATTTGGAAATAAGGTAGGATTTAAACTGTGAGGTTAATTAACCATCAGAACAATTTACGAAGGGTCATGGTGGATTTTCCATCACTGACAATTTTAAAATCAAGATTGGATGTTTTACTAAAAGATATGCTCTAGGAATTATTTGGGGGCTATGTTATAAAGGAAGTCAAACTAGATGGATCACAATTGTCCTTTTTCACCTTTGAATCTACAGAAGGACACAGAACATAGTAGTAAGGGAGGAGGTATAGCCTTCCTGCAGAAGAATAAATCTTGTACAGGCCAATAGCATACACATACTAGATTCTAAGTACGTTTCCTAAATTTAACATTTCATCCCTTGGAAATTGGTTAAACTGACATTTTAAAAATCAAATGATACTTCATATATAAAGAAATACTGAAATTGATGGAGGTAATTAGTCTGACTAAGGTATACTTGGTGCAGAACCAGAAAAGTTTGATACTAGGAGGGTGTTAAAGATGCCTTTGTGATCCCCTAATCCTGAGAACCATATGTCACCTGGTGGTGTTTGCTCTCTGGACACACTGGACAGGCTGGTGGTAGCTGCTGGAAGAGAGGTGAATGAAACTAGGTGGTCATGCCTCTCTATCCCACTAATCAACCAAAAGGATCTGTAAAGCATAGGTCAATGGGATTGAAAAATTCAGGCTGGGAACCTGGCCTGGCATTGAGATCTGCTGGGAAAGTACTGATTAGTTCCCCTTTGTACAGAACAACCCCTTGTAGCAGTGGGGCTGAATCTTTCAGAGAAACTGAGAGACTGAAGGCTAAACCTAGAGACTGATTGATTTTATAGTTCTGAAGATGTGGCAGGTTATATCTGCGAGTTATGAATTGCACTTGGATTTTGCCACTCTAAAGCTCATTTCAAGAACACACACTTTTAGAGGAATTATACAGAATACAACATCCTGTGATCTATCAGCTTATTCTCTCCAGTTTAAAAAAAAAAAAGAAGACTGCTTTGAAGTCATAACAACAATACCACATTTCCAGCACGTCCCAAATGACAAGGTCAGTCGGAGTTCACACTTTGTACCACCCTCTCTGAACAATGAAATAATCTAGCACATATGCAGTGTATCTTTCCTAAAATGGTACTAAATGAGGATTTAAGAGAGATGTGTAACTCAGCTTCTCTGTTAACATTTTCAACTCACTATTCCCTAAATCTGGATAAGTACCAGGCTACATTGTAGAACTGATCTATTTTTTTTTCCACATTTTTTTCCCAAATAGTTCCAAAAAATTAATAGGCAACAAAAATGGATTTATAAATTTCTCCTGATGTACTAAATACCCACACATATGGATATTATATATGTTCATAGGAGAGTAGGTTTCTATGGGACCCAAAACACCATCAAATCTCAACAGTTTTTCCACTCTGAATTTTATAGTCCCTGCTGTTTGGCACCCACTCTTGATTTAGCTTGCCAAAGGAATAGGCCAATAATAAGATATGTTAGCACAATTTTATATTTTATAAACTATAAAAATACAAACACCACTTTTATTTCAAAGTGATTTTTAAAATGCTATTGAAACCCAATTAGTATGATATAACACTATAAAAGCCTTATTAAATTGACACAATTTTAATTTCTCCATTGTGCTAAGACAAGAGAAATGGAATCACATGCTGAGACTATACTGGTTACCATATGTAACAAAAATTCCACTCTCCCCTTATCCCTGCCCCTTGTGAAGCATGCAAAGCAAATGACTCACAAAAGGGGTCTGAAGCACATCTGGGAATTAAACACAGATGTCCTAGACACAGTCTCTCAAGCATAATGCCATCCTTCTTCTACCACTACTTTCCCCCATTGGTACTGTAAAAATACCAAGTCATGATTTAGTCCCAATAACTGCCTCTGTTTCTGCTGTGGCACACCTACGAAGAAAGCCTTCTCCTACTGTCATAGGGCGTGGGGTGCAATTTTGACAAGTGAGAGGTTGTGTCACCTCTTGTCCAGCAACCCTGAGTCCCTCACAGTCCTTTGCTGCTGTAGCTCCTAAATTAGGATGCTCACAATTGGCCTCAAGCATGAAGGTCATACTGAGTATCTGTGAACTAGACAGACCTTGTTCAACAGCTCTGACCCCGGCATCCTGTCTGCAGCCTCATTTTGTCTCCCAACAGCCTTGCTTACTACTTGATGGGTGACCCCAACACCTCTGCAGTACAGATTTCCGCTCAAACCATATGGTCTGTAATGTCCATCCCTCTCCTGGACAGTTCAGAGAAATAATAGTTTGTTTGTTCCTCTAAAGAGATAAAAACACTGCTTATTAACCTCACTGGGGTATAAATATAATACATGGAGATATACCTATCTCATAGAACTGGAAGGGAGGTCATTGAGTCTAGTCTCCTGCTTTCACTAGCAGGACCAAGTACTGTCCCTGATTCCCCACCATCCCTAAATGGTCATCTCAAGGATTGAGCTCACAATCCTGGATATAATAGGCCAATGCTCAAACCACTGAGCTATTCCCCCTGTGAATACAAACTTTCCTTCAACACAGCATTGAGTTGATTTATAGTAAAAATAAAACAAAATTATTAACAATAGAACATAGGTTAAGTTATGCAAGGAAAAGGAATACAGTTGGAAAGGGTTACAAGCAAATAAAAGTGAGATCAAACATCTACAAGTCAAACTGAATCTACCAAGCTACAGGCTCTGGTGAAAGAAACCATATTGAACAGTCAATTTTCTTCCCAGCCATGGGATTCCCCTCAGTTGGAACCTTCCGCAGAAGTACAAGATGCTGGCTTCCCTTCTTATCTTAGGTGAAAGATTTTTGCCTAAGCAGGTTTCTCACCTCCATTCAGTTCCCGGAGATTTCAACCTCCAGCTGGTTGAAAGATCCATCTTTTTCTGTGCGCTAGAGCTCTGTTTCCTTGTGTCTTTCTGGTGATGGATGCCCAAAATGGTTTCTTGCTTATATCTTTCAAATTTAAATGAATGTTTCAAGAGGCAGAATGACCTCATGCTATTCTTCCCTTTCTGTGGGCTTCCCATCAGGCTGTATGTAAATAGATCCTCTATTGTTTTGATTCAACTATGCTTAAATTTACACAGGAGACAGGTAAATAACTGCCTTCTCTCCTGTCTGGAATGAAATCTCTTTGCCTGTTTGGGCATAGCCTTCAAAGCATGATATCATTAAGTATCCATATTTCCTAATATAGTGTTAATGCATACATTTCACAATGATATTAAAAACCAGAGTCTCATTAGCTTTCATAAAATACCTCTATGCATTTGTATAATACATTAATATTGTATGCAATAAGTTGATTCAATTGCTTATCACTTGAGGTTCAGCCCTTTATCTTTATAGACCAGTATATCTTTGCAATGTATTCCTGTAAAAGTAAAAGCCAGTCCAAGCTTCTCTCTTCTGCTGGGAGACACCATGTCCTCTCCTCCCTCATTTGTTTGCTTGATAGCTTTGTTTACCTGACATGTGAACATGGACCTTTATTGTCTCTGCCATGTGACTGAACTGGTCAGAGAAACAAGTACACATCCATTGTCTAAGAATGCAAGAATATTAATGATCAGTGAGTTATTAGTTTTCCAATAATATCATATGACACCTTTTAGATGCAGATTATAAACCTGGTGAGTTGGGAGAACACTGAATTGGTCAGGCCAGCTGAATCTCATTACCTCATACCACTGAGCATGTCACCCTCTGGTTCTGGGATTCTCTTATGGTCACACCTACTACATATTCATTCTTTACTTTTTCAGTTTGATATCTTCCTGGTTAAGCAACATACCTCTTCTTTAGTTTCGTTGACTGTCTTTCTATAATCCCAGGTACTTAACACTTTATACTTCCTCTTCAAAATACTCACTCCTTCCGACTGTCTCCTCTCAAGCTGCACGTTATTTTGCTGACTTTGCCCCAAGTATAACGAGATCTCCCTTCTCCTATGACTAACACTGACTTTTCAACAGTTTACACTAGATGTATGTTATTTAGACGTATGTTCATGCAACAGAATATCTAGCAATTTAGGAGGACATTTCTATTTACAAATTCTGAAAAAAATGGCCACCATTTAAGAATGATGTGATATTTTGAATACCTGGTTAAGATATTCCATTTTTCCCTCTTAGATTTTTTTTTACTCTTAACTCTAGCAGGCAGTTTAAAGTAAACTCAGCAGGACTAAAATTTTCCTGGAATATTTGCTTTATTCAACATGTTGTATTAATCTCACCTTCTCATGGAACTTTGAATTCCTATGGTTTGATAACATTTTGTATGTTCATTAAATAATTTCTTGTTCCTCTATTTTTCTTATTACTTTTTACTTGAAAAATATGTCTACCTCAACTGGTTTAAGAAAATCTTTTCTAATGGAAATGAAGTGAAAGTTGCTTTTATAATTATGCCCCTTGGTCTTTAGGTAGACAAGTACAATGATTTCTAGATTACTTTAATGAGCACAATTAGATGTAATTGAAGGGAATAGAGGAGAAAATCTGAAACATAAATTGTGTATGCTTCATAAGTTTTAGGATGTCTTTGAATGGACGAAAGGATTCTAACTACTAGATATCTTCCAACGGAAGTGTTTTATACGTCCTTAACAGCAAAGCTCGGAGTGTTTTTGGTATTTTTTGTATAAAGTCAGATGAATAGACTCAACTGAATTGTTTTCTGTGAATAAGTTATGAGTCTTAATATAAAAAATATCATGTGACACATTTCACAAAAAAAATCCAAAGGAAACTTGTGTGCATGCTACATACCCACCTAAGATGAGGCCATGAATTTGTTTAATCCATAACAGGTCCTGCTCCTACAATGAGCTTCCAGAGTGGAATCCATCTGAAGCACATAGAGCGTGTCAGTCTTGAACTGCCGCTCTTTAGATTGATAAACAGATAAGTGTGCAGTAGTCACAGTCCATGCCCTTAAAGTTTAGACAGTCACTTTCATGTCTTCCTAGCCCTGCTAACAGGAAGTTTCAGCATTTCCAGCTCACTTTCCAACCTTCAGTGTGCCAGTGTTGCCTCTCTGGTTTCTTTTGGGTATCCGCTTATGTGCAACGTGTGCTAACAGGTTTAGCGTGATAGCTTGCTCTTATTGTGAATTTCCCAGCTATTGCTATACTTGAGATTTATTTCTAGTGTGTTCACTGCTAAGTGTTATTGGCTGTTGGTCTTATTCTCTCTCTTCACCTCGGTCTCTCCTACTGCCACCCTCATCATAATCATAGAGAACACCATCACTTATCTTGGTAGAACTGCATATCATTTTCCCCATTGTATGTTTGAGAGGATTCCCAAAGTACTGTGGTCTCAAAAGCAATATTCATTCTTATGTACAAATAAAAATGCACACACAGAATTCCTCCATTAAAAGTGGTGTATTGCTTGAAAACAAGAGATAATGGTCACAGTGAGGTGAATTGTTTAGAACAAAACTGTAATAATGAGTTACCGTAATGCAACACCAGCTGGCTGAGAGCATGCTGATTTCCCAGTGTTTGTGAATCTTTTACATCCTCTTCTCTTTCTACTTCAACTCCATAGTGGTTATACGAGTTAGGGCAGCCTGCTGTGCATTTACTACCATCATTATCAGGAGGAATATTGCGATATTTTGTGCAGAAGTAGCTCTGGGGAGTGTAATTTAGCTTGACAAGGCATAGCATTATTCAAAGCAGCTAGCATCTGGGTGCAGAAACTTACGGTCTTCTCAACCTACCTACCACTCCAGACCCAGAAAGACATGCTGAGTGCATCTGACAGTTTCCTGCCCTTTCTTCCTTCTCCAAGGGAACAGCAGCCAGGAGGAGTTTACAAGTGTCAGTTGATGGATTCCTGAAGATCTTTGGTGCTTCTCCAAGAATGCAAGTAAGGTCCAGAAATACAACACCATCCTTCCAAGAATTCAGGGGTTTCATACACATAATTATGTAAACACTGATATCCTGCTCTTCTCAGAAGGTAACAACAACTACTTTGATAACAGTAATTCACCACCCACATTAACACACAACCAGTCTAATCATTAGTTAAAAATGTTCGCTAAAAAATTCCAGCAGGCTGTCCTAACTCATGTAACACCCAACTCACGTAACTACTATGCAGCTGTCTCTGTCCCACACACCTATACCTGGTCCACATAAGTAGGCAAAATCTACCACCTGCGAATCTGCTCTGAATAGCAGCCAAGAAACAGCTGTAACAGTAGCTTGGAGATATCAGAGTGGCATACAAAAGGAAAAACAAAGGAAGTGAGTGCCAAAAAGAAAAACTCCCAACAGATAAGCCAGGGTTATAAGATTAGTGATATTAATAAAATACATCAAATTAATTCAAAGGCAATTAAAGGGGAAATATTCTGGTAAAAAGTTCTGTCTTATATAGCATACTACACTGCCAAGAACTGTTAAGGCAAATGGGGGGAAAAAAGTGTTGTTCCTCAAAGTCAGTCAGTATTGGGAGGGGATGGAGGGGAGAGAGGGGAAGGAGTGTGTGTGTGTGTGTCTGTGTGTGATTGTTCAACTAGTATAAACAAGGATGAGTTCTTTTAGGAGTGAGTTTTATGAAATATTTGCACCGCCTCTCCTTTTACCTGAAAAAAAAAAATTAGCACAGAAGACCCTTAAACGCTGACTAGAGCGCAGGATGTTTTTGTCACTTCCCTATTCATTTCTCACATATCAAAATTGCCACTGTGTATGTTTATAAGGATTAAAATGGAACACTGCATGAGCTTCTCTAGTGATTAGTGTTTTTGGCCTGTCTTCCAAAAGCCAGGAATAAAGCGGTTTCACATGGCATGATTTGGGTGTGTGCACAGGGTTGGGAGTGGTGGGCAGGCAGCATTTATGGATATATTCCTCAGGTATTGCCACATACCTTTATGTTTTAATTGCCTTGTAAAATATGCACTAAACTGTGGATGATCTGTTCTGTATACAGCACCCTATGGACTTTTGTGCTCTTCATTGATTCTTCTAACTTAGATGGATCCAGCTGCTTTTCAGTGGCACTCGTGCTGCTTTTATCTTTTATTTTGTATTAAACAGTAGAAATTGGGAACCACAGTATTTAATAGTCCTGATTTATTGTCTATTATCAGAGAAAAGAGGAGATGAAAGTGGTCCTTGTTCCCAGTAACAACAAGGCAAGCAAACAGCAATTCAAAATGTGGCCTTGTTCCTTTGAAGTCCTTATACCCAGTCCCCATGTTAATGGCCAGAAGTGGCTGCATCTGCTTTAGATTTTAGTTTCAATTTTAATAGGCCAAGTTGGAGCATTAAACTGATGTTTTATAGAGTTTGCTTGTGCAAGTGACATGTATTTACAAATATGTAGCTTCTTTAAAAGAAAACTAGCTTGAAAAGGGCTCTGCAGTCTGTTAAATTATGTCTGATTGCAGTATGCAGAAAGATGGAAGAGGGATGGGGAGGGGGGTAAGCAGTTTACAGTGTCTGTTCTTTAAACCGGTACTATGTATTTGATCAATATTTTTAAAATTAGAACAAAGTTTCCTACCTTCACCCTACCCCCACTATTCCTCATTTACATGTTACTGTAAACTACAGAGTCTGGGCAGTAAGGATACATCTTAGATCCAGGTTTATTTAATAGCTTCATCAATGATGTGGGCATAACATTTGCATGTGCATATTTTTTGAGCACTGCATAAGTATACTTGAATGTTTGATCATTAACATCATCCTATTGATCACTGACATTTCATATTCTCTAACTAAATATATTATTGCTTGGCTTGCAAAGAGATGAAGAAAAGAGTGTCACACAGACAGCTCATAACATTGTTCAGTTTTTATAATATATATAAACCTGTAAAATAACCAAATGTTGATACTAGGGTGTTTGATTCAGTCTTTTAAGAGGCAGACCCAGGCTAGCATGATCTTACTGTCTTTCAATACAGCTGTTGACCCTAAGTGCCCTCCTAATTAAGTCTTCACTGCATCAAACTTAGATATAATATCTTTGTCAAGTAAGGTCGGACTTTTTATGGATCAATGTCAAAGCTATTGAAAGTAGTTCACTGGTGAGGCAGAAGACCAAAAAAAAAAAAAAAAAGTAGATTGCCGAGAGCAGACAGAATTAGTGTTTGAAACCCTTCCAGTAGGAGAGGGTACACAGCTGGCAGAGAAACATTTTCCCACTCTGCCACACATTAACTCACGAAGACCCCCATATGGGCACTGAAATATAATCAGTGTCTGCTTCCAATTGCCTCTAAATGTACTATTTTGGGGTGGAGGGGATAGAGGATAACAAGGTTTGATTCCTTTTCTGCTGGAAGTGGCAGTAGCTCCTACTTTCTAAACATAGATATTTTGAGATATGCTGATGGCAGGACCATCCAGATGCAAGCCTAGAGCATCCACACTGCTCCTTTCAGTGCAGGAACACCTCCTTCCCTGATACAAGATCCTTGCTTGCAAAGAGTTTGGTCTTCTGGCACTTATTCATAGATTCATAGATTCATAGATTATAGGACTGGAAGGGACCTCGAGAGGTCATCGAGTCCAGTCCCCTGCCCGCATGGCAGGACCAAATACTGTCTAGACCATCCCTGATAGACATTTATCTAACCTACTCTTAAATATCTCCAGAGACGGAGATTCCACAACCTCCCTAGGCAATTTGTTCCAGTGTTTAACCACCCTGACAGTTAGGAACTTTTTCCTAATGTCCAACCTAGACCTCCCTTGCTGCAGTTTAAACCCATTGTTTCTGGTTCTATCCTTAGAGGCTAAGGTGAACAAGTTCTCTCCCTCCTCCTTATGACACCCTTTTAGATACCTGAAAACTGCTATCATGTCCCCTCTCAGTCTTCTCTTTTCCAAACTAAACAAACCCAGTTCTTTCAGCCTTCCTTCATAGGTCATGTTCTCAAGACCTTTAATCATTCTTGTTGCTCTTCTTTGGACCCTTTCCAATTTCTCCACATCTTTTTTAAAATGCGGCGCCCAGAACTGGACACAATACTCCAGCTGAGGCCTAACCAGAGCAGAGTAGAGCGGAAGAATGACTTCTCATGTCTTGCTCACAACACACCTGTTAATGCATCCCAGAATCATGTTTGCTTTTTTTGCAACAGCATCACACTGTTGACTCATATTTAGCTTGTGGTCCACTATAACCCCTAGATCCCTTTCTGCCATACTCCTTCCTAGACAGTCTTTTCCCATTCTGTATGTGTGAAATTGATTTTTCCTTCCTAAGTGGAGCACTTTACATTTGTCTTTGTTAAACTTCATCCTGTTTAACTCAGACCATTTCTCCAATTTGTCCAGATCATTTTGAATTATGACCCTGTCCTCCAAAGTAGTTGCAATCCCTCCCAGTTTGGTATCATCCGCAAACTTAATAAGCGTACTTTCTATGCCAATATCTAAGTCGTTGATGAAGATATTGAACAGAGCCGGTCCCAAAACAGACCCCTGCAGTACCCCACTCGTTACGCCTTTCCAGCAGGATTGGGAACCATTAATAACAACTCTCTGAGTATGGTTATCCAGCCAGTTATGCACCCACCTTATAGTAGCCCCATCTAATTTTTATTTGCCTAGTTTATTGATAAGAATATCATGCGAGACCGTATCAAATGCCTTACTAAAGTCTAGGTATACCACATCCACCGCTTCACCCTTATCCACAAGGCTCGTTATCCTATCAAAGAAAGCTATCAGATTGGTTTGACATGATTTGTTCTTCACAAATCCATGCTGGCTGTTCCCTATCACCTTACCACCTTCCAAGTGTTGGCAGATGATTTCCTTAATTACTTGCTCCATTATCTTCCCTGGCACAGAAGTTAAACTAACTGGTCTGTAGTTACCTGGGTTGTTTTTATTTCCCTTTTTATAGATGGGCACTATATTTGCCCTTTTCCAGTCTTCTGGAATCTCTCCCGTCTCCCATGACTTTCCAAAGATAATAGCTAGAGGCTCAGATACCTCCTCTATTAGCTCCTTGAGTATTCTAGGATGCATTTCATCAGGCCCGGGTGACTTGCAGGCATCTAACTTTGCTAAGTGATTTTTAACTTGTTCTTTTTTTATTTTATCCGCTAAACCTACCCCCTTCCCATTAGTATTCACTATGTTAGGCATTCCTTCAGACTTCTCGGTGAAGACCGAAACAAAGAAGTCATTAAGCATCTCTGCCATTTCCAAGTTTCCTGTTACTGTTTCTCCCTCTTCACTAAGCAGTGGGCCTACCCTGTCTTTGGTCTTCCTCTTGCTTCTAATGTATTGATAAAAAGTCTTCTTGTTTCCTTTTATTCCCGTAGCTAGTTTGAGCTCATTTTGTGCCTTTGCCTTTCTAATCTTGCCCCTGCATTCCTGTGTTGTTTGCCTATATTCATCCTTTGTAATCTGTCCTAGTTTCCATTTTTTATATGCCTCCTTTCTATTTTTTAGATCGTGCAAGATCTCGTGGTTAAGCCAAGGTGGTCTTTTGCCACATTTTCTATCTTTCCTAACCAGCGGAATAGCTTGCTTTTGGGCCCTTAATAGTGTCCCTTTGAAAAACTGCCAACTCTCCTCAGTTGTTTTTCCCCTCAGTCTTGATTCCCATGGGACCTTACCTATCAGCTCTCTGAGCTTCCCAAAATCTGCCTTCCTGAAATCCATAGTCTCTATTTTGCTGTTCTCCCTTCTACCCTTCCTTAGAATTGCAAACTCTATGATTTCATGATCACTTTCACCCAGGCTGCCTTCTACTTTCACATTCTCAATGAGTTCCTCCCTATTTGTTAAAATCAAGTCTAGAACAGCTTCCCCCCTAGTAGCTTTTTCAACCTTCTGAAATAAAAAGTTGTCTCCAATGCAGTCCAAGAATTTGTTGGATAGTTTGTGCCCCGCTGTGTTATTTTCCCAACATATATCCGGATAGTTGAAGTCCCCCATCACCACCAAATCTTGGGCTTTGGATGATTTTGTTAGTTGCTTGAAAAAAGCCTCATCCACCTCTTCCACCTGGTTAGGTGGCCTGTAGTAGACTCCTAGCATGACATCTCCCTTGTTTTTTGCCCCTTTAAGCCTAACCCAGAGACTCTCAACACTTCCGTCTCCTATGTCCATCTCTACCTCAGTCCAAGTGTGTACATTTTTAATATATAAGGCAACACCTCCTCCCTTTTTCCCCTGTCTATCCTTCCTGAGCAAGCTGTACCCATCCACACCAACATTCCAATCATGTGTATTATCCCACCAAGTTTCAGTGATGCCAACAATGTCATAGTTGTATTTATTTATTAGCACTTCCAGTTCTTCCTGCTTATTCCCCATACTTCTCGCATTTGTATATAGGCATCTAAGATACTGGTTTGATCTTTCCTCCCAGTTTTGTCCTGACCCTCCTTTCTCTCTGACAATATAGCCCACACTCCCTCTCATTTCCGACCCATCTCCCCGGTCTCCATGTTCCCCACTTACCTGTGGGCTTTGCTCATCAGTCCCCGTCGAACCTAGTTTAAAGCCCTCCTCACTAGGTTAGCCAGTCTGTGTCCAAATAGGGCCTTTCCTCTCCTCGAAAGGTGAACGCCATCTCTGCCTAGCAGTCCTTCCTCGAATAGCATCCCGTGGTCTAGGAAGCCAAAGCCCTCCTGGCGACACCATCTTCGCAGCCAGGCATTCACCTCCATGATGCATCTGTCTCTGCCCGGGCCCCTACCTTTGACAGGAAGAATTGAAGAGAATACCACCTGCGCTCCAAACTCCTTCACCCGTACTCCCAGAGCCCTGTAGTCACTCTTGATCCGCTCAGTGTCACACTGCGCAGTATCATTTGTGCCCACATGGATGAGTAGCATGGGGTAGTAGTCAGAGGGCTGGATAATCCTCGACAATGCCTCCGTAACGTCTCGGATACGGGCCCCCGGCAGGCAGCATACCTCCCGAGATGAAATGTCAGGGCGACAGATGGGCGCCTCCGTCCCCCTCAGCAGAGAGTCTCCGACCACCACTACCCTACGTTTCCTATTCGCAGTGGTGGCAGCAGACTTTCCAGCCTTAGGGGTACGAGGCTTCTCCTCCTTTACTGTAGGGAGTGATTCCTTCTTTCCTGTATCAAGAAGAGCATAACGGTTATCTATAACCACGGCAGGAGGGTTCGGAGCAAGGGTGGAGCACTGCCTGCTGCCAGAAGTAACCAGCTGCCAGTGTCCACCCTGAGCCATCTCCTCCTCCACCAGTAGTGTATCAGCAGTCCTGTGTACTGGGACAGCTACCTCAGCTGTCTCCACATGGACACTGTCGAGGAATTGCTCGTGGATACGGATGCTCCTCAACCTAGCCACCTCCTCCTGTAGCTCTCCCACCTGCTGCCTGAGAGATTCCACCAGCAGGCACCTCTCACATTGGATGGTCCCCCCAGCCTGGATATCAGTAAGTGGAAATTGCAAGTTACAGTCTTTGCAAAACCACACCAGGATCTGGGTAGAGGCATCCATGCTTAGGCACTCTGTCTGGCTACAGGCACAGGTGGAGGAGACAGTAGCAGTGCTGGCACAGGTGTTGCGGGTCTTCCTAACCATCGTAAGCCTCCCTCTGTCAGACTCCCGTCTGCAGCTCCCTGTCAGCTGAAAGGGTTGTTTAAGCAAAAAATTATGAATGTAGTTGCTTTATAGGTATTAAGGGGAATCAAGAGAAAACAGATGGAAGTGGCAAGGGACCCTCGCCCCCTTCCTGCTCCCCTTCCCAACTCCCTTGCGAAACTCCCTGTTAGCAGCCCCTGGTCGCAAAGCTCCCTGGTCGCTTGTGCGCTGCTTTATAAAGCCCTGGCCTGTATGAATGCCCCGCCCACTGATAAAGGCTCAGCCACTTACCAGAGACTTCTAGCTTTCAAACCTTCCAACTGCCAGCCACAGCACACGGTCCTTCAAACAACCAAAACAAACAAACAGACTGACAAACACAAGCTCAGCTCACAGCAAGTAACCCTCAAACACAAACAAACACACACTACAGACAGTCACTTACCCCAAAAGGGTGCTGTATTGCTCCTCCTTCACCTGGAGATCTCCCTTGCGAAACTCCCTGTTAGCAGCCCCTGTTCGCAAAGCTCCCTGGTCGCTTGTGCGCTGCTTTATAAAGCCCTGGCCTGTATGAATGCCCCGCCCACTGATAAAGGCTCAGCCACTTACCAGAGACTTCTAGCTTTCAAACCTTCCAACTGCCAGCCACAGCACACGGTCCTTCAAACAACCAAAACAAACAAACAGACTGACAAACACAAGCTCAGCTCACAGCAAGTAACCCTCAAACACAAACAAACACACACTACAGACAGTCACTTACCCCAAAAGGGTGCTGTATTGCTCCTCCTTCACCTGGAGAACTCCCTTGCGAAACTCCCTGTTAGCAGCCCCTGTTCGCAAAGTTCACTTGGGGCAGAGCACAGTGGGATGCTGTTCTCCTGCTAATCACCTTGTGTCATGGTGCCTCAGTGGGTCACCTGAGAATACCAAATTCAGGACAAACTGCTGAGAATTAGGGCAGACACTCCAAAACTGGTGGTTATTCTCCCATAAGATATACCAAACCAGCAACAAAAGTAAACTTCTGTTTCACCACACGGGCTAACAAGAAGTCAGAAAAGCAGCTCCCATGGGTATTCCAGTCCTTTTATCACCACCAAAAACACTAGACTTAATGATGAGTGGTTATTTAAAACCAATTTCATCAACCAAATGGTTCTTCTGATCCCAAAGGACCAGCCACATACCCACGTCAATATATAACTCAGATCTTGCCCAATAATCATGCTGTTGCCAATCCTTTAATATCTAAAGATTTATTTATAAAAAGAAAGAAAGGCAAGAGTTACAACTGGTTAAAGGAATCAAATACATACAGTAATTGCAAAGTTCTTGGATCAGACTTGTAGCAGTGATTGAATAAACTGCAGGGGCCATCACCCAGACTCTAGCTAGAATGTCCATAGGAAAGTCCATTAGGCACTTTCCATGGTCCATTTTTAATTAAGGGTTCTTTGATGGGCCATTCAACTTGAATAGTTCCTTCACAATGTGCTGGTTAAATACCTTGTTGGTGTTGCCATAGGAGTAAACATTTGAAATACAAGTACATAGTTAATATTCATAACTTCAGATACAAAAATGATACATGCACACAATTAGCATAATCATATTCAGCAAATCATAACTTTTCCATAGACATCTTTTTGACAAACTTTGTATAAGATTTGTTGCAATTATATAACAGTGATAGCAACAATGATCTACCTGGTCATGTTTTAATCATATAACATCAAACCTGGTTTGGCTCTTCACAGGATACATTTTGTTGTTGTCCAAGTCAGCCTCAAGGTTATTGACGTGCTTCTATTCTGAATTAGTATTTTTTTTATACCCACTACTGTAAAGTGACTAAGATATATGCTCAGTGTGTCTTGTGTCCACTTGCTAACAGGTTTCAGCAGCCTTGTGTTTGAATTACTATAGGAAAAAAGAGTCATTGCAGAAAAATCTAAACCCCCACAAAATTAAGTCACACCTGAAAACTATTATATTTGTTACTGCTTATAGCTCTGTCACAATGGCTTTACTGAACTGAGTTTTCCCTACCTTTTCAACTAGATATGTTATTCCTCTTCACTCAGCTGTTGTGTATTGTTTACCAGCAGCCACAGTTCCCATCAGAGGTGGCTGATAAAGCCAGTCTTGTATATACAATGGTTGTAAAGGGCTTTTGGGATCTTACTATGAATCGAAGTTAATATGATTTTAGAATAGCTTGTTTCTAAGTAGGTTATATGGTTGTCTGTTGTTATTGTATCTGAGCACTTTCCATGAAACAAAGCTCAAAAATACCTCTTAATTCCAAGTTGTTCTCAATGTCCATTAAATAAATCATTCAGCAGACAATGGACAGTTAGATGTTTTCATTCTGAGAATTCAGAAAAATACTGAGTAGATCTAACAACATTCAACATTACAAATCTGTTTCTCCATATTTTCATATAATGTGGAAATAGAAAGATTGAGAGAAAATGTGATTTGAGGTGAGCAGGTGGACTGGCTAGGAGTCCAGCAATGAGCTCCTGAGTTCAGAGGTAACTTTTGGCTGCCAGCTTATGGCTTGGAATGACTGAAGGCAGTGAAGGTTGGTTAATATTGTTCAATGTAGTCTGTCATACTGGGAACCTCTTGGGTGGCTTTCAGCTCATGCTGTGTTAACAATCCCCTCTGGTTGCTACAGCTGGTTGTATGGCTGGTGTGTGTGTGTGTGTGTGTGTGTGTGCGCGTTTATATTTAGAGAAAAATTGCATCACATTTTCTGTCTAATAGTAGGAACTCAGCGAGTCTGATGCTTTCTTGAGGAGTTCAGGAGTGAATCACCTTGTTCCCCCTCTGCCTTAGTGACAGGGACTTGTGTCAGCTCCCTCACTCTCCAGTCTATTACCCCCCTCAACAATCTTCACAAAAGCTTTTCCTACCTTTACTTTGCCTTGCAGGTTAACTTCAGGTGCACTGCCATCCCTATACCCAATACCCAGCCCCTGTCACTGGATGCTTACCACGTATGCTGTCTCCAAAGACACAGCATACACACCAGCCTGGTAGATCAGCTGAGGATCCACACTTTAATATATTGAACTTAAATCTGTTCTTTAATATACTAAAATCAATAATAAGATCAAACAGAACAGACAATTGCCAGGAAGAAAACAAGTGTAATACTTTCAAGTTACTAAAGAGTAATAGACAAGGATTCCAGCCTAAGACATTTTCTGACTGAAAACCACGCAGCATTACCAACCCACATGGCTGGGAATCCACCATTTATGGATACTGAAGAAACAGTTGTAGGTGCCTTTTTTGTGATAGAAAGTCACAATCCCCCCCACCGCACTTTTCTTAAAGTCTAGTAAGCCTTATTCTAGGTGTTTGTTCTCTACAGTGCTGGGACCATGTCACCTTTTCTCATTTTTTGTTAATTTGCTTTTCCTGTTGACTTCAGACACAGAGTGAAATTCCCATTGTCTTTGGCCTCCCCTGTTGTCATGCTGTCTGGTGAGACATGATCATGAGTGCCAAGCTCAGAGCTGACACCCCAAACTGGTTGTGTGTTCTATGATTATATTTCACAAACCCTATAACGAATGTGAAGTCCTAAAGCAGTCTTGCCACAGAGTAAGACAATCCCTTTGGACATTGTAGTCTATCTTGCAACTGAAACAAGCTGGAGTTAGTGACAGCTAATTGTACACAAAAGATTCAGGTTGTTCCCAGTCCCAAGAGACCAGCCACTTACCCCAGGACAATTTGTACCTTAGATCTCACACCAGAAACAACACTTGAAGCCAATCCCATAGTAAACTAAAATAAGCAAGCAAACATATACAAATAAGTTACAATCTATGGTTTTTAAAAGGTGTCAGCAAACTATCACTACTGAAGGGCTTTTATGGCTAACCCAGGTTGACTCTGGAGAGCTCTGCTTTAGTCTTGGATTCACAGGGCCAGAGCTACACACAAAAAGATGAAAAAGTTTGTCAGCTGTTTCCTTCTTTCCAGAATTCAAGCTGATGGGATGAGCTCTTTTGCATGTAGCATCCAGGGCTGGCCTTACCATGAGACAAACTGAGACGGCCGCCTCAGGTTGTGGGGGAGGCACTAGGACCTACAGTGTAGAAAATTGTGTCTGCTGCTAGTGCATATATATTCTCTCTGCTCTAGATGCACAGAGATGGTGGAGTGCTGTGCTAGAGGAAGGAGGGCGCAAGAGACATAGCAGGCAAGCAGGAGAAAAAGGTGAGAGGGAATAATGGAAATAGGGTGACCAGATAGAAAGTGTGAAAAATCGGGAGGGGGGTGGGCGGTAATAGGTACCTATATAAGAAAAATTCCCAAATATCAGGACTGTCCCTATAAAATCGGGACATCTGGTCACCCTAAATGGAAAGCAGCAGGAGCTGCAGGGAGAGAGAGGAGGAGGAGCCTCTTTTGTACCTCTCTAGCACCCCCAGGAGCCTGGACTGATTAACAGCAGCTTCTCAGGGAGCTTCCTGTTTCCTGCTACTTCCCTGAACCCACTTGAGAAGAACAGGCAGTTAACTGAAGTATTAGGAGCCAGTTAGGCCCGTAAGATGTGGATATCTTCTCTCACTCAGGCCCTGCTACCATCCTGCTTATTTGTCCCCTTCCGTTGGAGTGTTGAGAGCCACTACAGCTGGCACAGAACAGCAGTCATGAGTGAAAAAAGAAAACACCCCTCTGGGGCAGTATTCAGAAAAAGAAAGAAAGAAAAGGAAGCTTTTCTATCTAAGCAGAGGAAAGAACAGAGGAGTGCAGACACGGATCTGAGAGTTAAACCTTAGAGCTATTTTTGTCCCATGCAATTCTCATTCATTGAACTTGGTGGTCAGTGATGCAATGTCAGCTTCTAGTGAGGCTGCTGAATTTTTTAATGTAATTCAAAGCATTTATGTATTTTTCTCTGCATCAACTCATCAATGGCAAATTTTGAAGCAACATCTGGGAACATCCTCTCTGACACTGAAACCACTGAGTGCCATATGATGGGAAAGTCAAATGGAGGCAATAAAGCCTATCAAGCACCAAATTGGGAAGAATGCTATGGCAGGAACTGTTCGTGGGAGAACAGTGGCAGAGGGAAATGGAATCACCAGAAACATACATAACTTCAAATTTCTGTGTGACTTAGTATTGTGGCATGACATACTGTTTGAAATAAATATTGTAAGCAAGAAACTCCAAGGTGCTGAACTTGATATATCTGGAGCAATGGAACAACTGGACAAAGCAAAGTCATACCTACAGTCTTACCGGTCAGATGAGGGATTTCAAAACGTTCTGAAGAGTGCACAGAAGTTGGCAGAAGAACTTCACACTGAAGCTATTTTCCCACCTATTCAAGAATACAAGAGTCACCGAAGAAGACGACATTTTGATTACAGCAGCAACTTAGTTGAATAATATTTGAATAATATTTCTTGCAGATTTAAGCTAGTGTAAATGGTGAATTCTCTGAAATTTGAAGTCATTAAACCATGATTTGAGGACTTCAGTCACTCAGCCACAGGTTAGGAATCTATTTCAGAAGTGGGTGAATGAGCTTCTGTGGCCTGCAAAGTGCAGGAAGTCAGACTAGATGATCACGACAGTTCCTTCTGACCTTAAATTCTATGAATAATATTTCTTTATAGCCTTTGGTGAATGGGGATGATGTAGGCTAACGTCTCATCTTTCTGTTGAATGATTACTTCTTGCAGAAGTTACCCAACATTTCTGCAAGGAGTCCCCACTCCATCCAATCAGCTTCAAAAACACAAACAAAAACACACACACTTGAGACCATCTGCTAAGTTCTTACTTGCTCTAACACTTGTTGCACAGCTCCTTTAAATAAACTTCCTTAGCTGGGTGAATACAAGTCAGCTGGGGAAGACTGATCCATGCTAAGATGCCATAGATGTTGAGGAGGTCCCTGACCAATTCTCAAGAACCAGATTGCAACCACTTTGCTCTCAGGAACACAGTCTGTGTCCCAGTTAGGTGTTCCAGAGCTACAAAAACTTTTCCCTTGAAAAATTGCATAGTCTCACCCATGAGGCCTATTTAGCTTCTATGGGCCACAAGCCACTCAAGCAAAATTCATCAGTCTCAGGTCTTAAAAGACTAAATATAATTCTTATGTTTGCACCACATGACATTTCTGTAAACATACCAGAGAAAGCTTGGTATAAAACTGCATTTATCTTCATCATTTATTAGGAAGAAATTAATTCTACCAGACTACATTCAGTTATTTGGTGTCAGATCTAATGATACCATTATTTTGTTTTGAGGAAAATAATCTAATTGCTTCATTCTTATGAATCTGAGTTGATGCTATTTTATTTCCATACTAAACATCTGCTCAACCCTACTGGTATGGAATAACTATATCAGGTTACTGATATGCATGGACTGGCATAATGCAATACTTTGCACTTCAATAATGATTTCACAGATGGGGAAAGTTATTTTTTCTATACCTCAGTTTCCCTAAGATCAGAAGGAGTAATAAATAAAAGGGGAAGGGAACCAAGCGTTCGTCTGGGAAAACACCACAACCACATTCAGAAATGTGCAATCATATCCAACCTGATCCCAGTGTGTTTGGCAGTGCCCTTTGCCTCAGTTTCCCACCTGGCAGTGGGAAAGTGATGAAAAAGTATCCCTTTAGCACATCACTCCCCTCTCCCTCCACTGTTCCCCACTCACAGTTAGCTGTCCTTGGTCAGCAAAAACCCAGAGTTCTGAGGTATGTTCATAGGGGTTCACTTCCCACCCCCGTAGGGGAGTATTGAGCAATGGCTAAGCCACTGCTCACTCTGCCGCCGCTAGCTGCTGCCGCCATTCACGGTGGCACTGCGATGCCACATTCTGAGGTTCCACTGTTTAACCCAGCTCTCAGTGGGGAACCTCACTGCCAATGCAGACTGGGCAGTCTTTCATTGCAACTCTGCCCCACACAAGGTCTAAGGCTTAGCAGCTAGCCCTTGTTGTCAGTGATTTCAGCTCTAGTGATCACTTTAAAAAAGGACTCTCAACAGAGTAATCAGCTCTGACTTGGAACAGTGGAGGGAGAGGAAGGAACAAATGATATCTAGGACTGTTAAGCAGAACTGACACCTGGTAGGAGCCCCTGTCCCCCCCCTCACCTTCTCTTCACTAGAATGTGGCATCCCTACCCCTTGTGTAGTAAGGGTAGTTCAGTTAAGAGGGACCCCCCTCAACCAGGACATACTAAGCACAGTTCTGCTTAGTTCATACAATAAGGATAACATTTAGTATCCAGTGCAGGGGGGTAATTAAAGTTATTTTTAACCCAACACCAGCCAAAATTGATCACTTTTTGGCAAGGAAATTCCATCTACGAAGTACCTTAGGCAGAGTAGGTGTGTTTATGCAAATATGGTCAGGTCCTGCAGTTTTTCCTCCGCCCTCCCCCAGCTCATCACTAGATGTCAAATGAGCTCATTCAGACCCTGCTTACATGCACATAAAGAAATGAAGTCTACATATAGTGTGCCACATTTAAAAACTCAACCTGTATATGCTGCAATCATTGCAGTACTGTGGGATGATGCTACAGACCTGCAGGAACCTAGGGAAGTAATGTTCATTATATAGATCAGCCCTAGTAACAAAGCTGGCATTAGGAAAAGAAGCTAGATGAAACAGATTTACTGGTAGAGTTTCCAATGAAGTCCAGTTCTTAGTTAACAGTATGGGCCAAGTTTTTTTTACCCAGTGTGCCTCAAACCAATACAGATATGAAAGATATTTGATAAATATTTTCCCTATTTTTGTAACTTTGGTTGTTTTAAAAAATACTTGGTCCATTTTCAGTAATTTAATTACTGTTTCCATGGTAGCAAAAGCAGCAGCAGGCAAATAAACTACTTAAAAAAAATAATTTCAAGAGCACAGAGCTGGAAGTGCATGTTCCCCCAGAGCACTTGCATGCTTTAGGATTCTTATAAAATGAAGTAAGTTGATTATGATACAGAATTCTAAGCTATTTTTCAAATATTGAATTCACTCAGTTTAGTAGTTAATATATATAAATCTTACAAGTACAGCAAAATACTTCTAAAGAGTGCAGTTTTGCTGGCTACCTGCACTTATTATTTGAATAAGGTCACTCTGACCTGTTCTGAATTTACTTCCAATAATTGGGATTGAGAAGAAAATAATTAAATTTTAGCTTTGTTCCTCATAACATACCTGTGGTATGCCAACACCAATTTAGCCTATAACTACATTGCAGTTTGTGGTCCACTTTCATCGTGTCACAAAAACCCTAGATAAAAACAGGTCCAAATGAATTACATTTGCATAAGGCTTAATATAGTTTTCATATCGTAAAATGGTCAAATATTAAATCTGACTGGTTGATGTAGGTACCTTTCTTGGGCATCTGGTCTAGGACATTGCAGATGTTGGCACTCAAAAGTTCCTCTCCAATAAGTGTTTATTCTGATTTTTTAGGTTTAATTTTAAGACTCAGTTGTTACAAGGAATAGCTATCTTACTCTAAATTCAAATCTTGAAATCTAGATAGAAGATAATTTTTAAAATAGTTAGCTGAAAAATGTCTAATATATTTTAGAGTCTAAACATTTGGTCAGTTAATTTTTACATATTGAACACCTGTTTCTTGGGCAGCATCTTTGCTTTGTACTTAAAGAAAAAATCTACACTGCAAACAGCAAGAAGCGCTCAGTTTGTATGTGATGTGATTATATTAGAGGCCTTGCCAGCCATCAGACTGGTAACAAAAGGTCATTTGTTTAGTTCAGTCCTTTTGGTAGGACTACTTAGGTAGTTGATACAAAGTATGTTATTCTAGTGAAGCAGCCCTATGTTGTTGATGCATTAATATCTATAAAATAGCATTCTCCCCACACCCCCCACAGATGGCCAGTGAGGTTTGTTATTTCCAATTTAGAGCCAATTTTTTCTGGGTGTGCTAGCACCACTCCAATAGCATAAAGCTGGCCACTAGAGAATCACTTATCTAAAGAAACCTTCATATGGCATAGCACCACCATAATGGTTCTTATGCTGTAACCTTTCCCTGCCCTCCCTCCCCCCTCCGTGGCTGTCAGTGTAAGAGGCCTTGGCCAGGGCTCACTCATGCTCAGGTGTTGTAATATCCCTGAGGCTACACTAATTTACCCTGAGGACTGAGCCAGAATCTGAATGACCCCAGAGTCAGGCCGCATAAAGGAGGCTGAAGACTAACATTGCACCTCCCTCCTAAGCACTCCTCAGCTACAACCTACAACCTGACCTTTAGAATGTCCTAGACATTAAGTTTTAAAACATTTTTTAATCTAGTTCTGGCATTTATGTCCTATTAACAAGAATGTCAGGAACCAATTTAG